>NC_059431.1:35843647-36093647 GCF_021028975.2 Sphaerodactylus townsendi
AGCATATCCTACCTTTGTTTTAATGATAGTCAATGGGTGGGGGTGCTAATGTTTGGAAGCAGTAGATTTGCTGACTGGGTTAGGCATTCCTCTCATAATTACCTTCGCTGCTCAGATGCTAGTTTTATATTCTTGCAAAAATTACAATTGCTGGAGAATAGAGCATTTAACTTTGAAACTGATATAGGATTCACTTCTAATTTCCAATATTTTATGAGACTTCTCTGGGTTAAGCTTACTTTAAACATGACTTTCTGTGATTTCACATTAATTAATGCTTGCATATTTGAAATCTGAATATTTAAAAATAGACTGATGTTTTATTCATTCTGTTAACTGGCTTGCTTGACTAAAATCAGAATAAAGAACTGTAATGATCCCGTTTCTGATATTCCAGATCATTTTGTCTCAGCCATAATATAAATTTAAATTATATTGATAAATTTAAGGGACTGCATCTGAATGCTTCTACTCCTAGACTGTGTAATCCTTAGTGGACCAGTTTGCATTTCTATTATAAAAGCCACCCTAGATACAATAATCCAACCAAATTGAAGTATTTAACAGTGCCATTGTCTTAAAGACACTTTCCTGGGACTAAGCCCCATTAGGATTCTGATTAGGATTAGGATTCTGAATAGGATGGCTCTCTAAGGTTCATTAATTTAAGTGAGAAAATTTGCTTAAACATGTTCAACTGTCCTATGGAAACTGCTCTGACTTCTATATTTGGCGCTGTCAGGCTGGTTATGAGAAATTCTCATTCTCTAACATGTGCAAAATACTTATGTTTGGATATAGTAGAGTCTGAATTTATTCATGATTTGGCCAGATATATTAGGGAGTTTGGAGACCATGGGTTGTAGAACCACTGGGATTTGTGGTGAATGACAAAATGTGGCTCCCTGAGTAGAACTACCACACAAACACTTGGTGTTAATTCTCTTTCTCACACACACGTGCGCATGCACACATATTCTTATGTATGAGAACTTGTATTATTTAGGCAAAATGTCACTGAGTACTAAAACGTCCAGTAAGCTCAGATTTTTTTCTGTGATAGTGAGTATTATTAAACAATCATTTGGTGCCAGTGCAGCATGACTGTGGGAGTATTGAGCTGTGATGCCCTAGTGCAGTTGCACTAGGATAGTTATTTTATGTATGTATGTATGTATGTATGTATGTATGTATGTATGTATGTATGTATGTATGTATTTATTTATAAACCGCCCTATCCCCTGGGGGCTCTGGGCGGTGTACAACATTCACATATACAATTGATTAAATCGATAACAACAATATAATTGCTTCCTCATATTACAATATATTGCTTCCTCATATTAAATACTAATTTGATGTTGGGAAGTGTTAGTAATCACTGTCTTATTCTTAATACCTTTAAAAAAATACAATTATTTGGAATGCAATTCATACATATGTGGCATAGCTCTGGTATGATATGAACCAGCACCAGTAATTGACCCTAAAATGTTATGCACACCTGTGATCTGGGAAATCACATGGCCTTGCAACTCTTTAACCTCTGCTGAGACTGTGGTGACTGGTCAAAGCAGTCATGACAGTTGCTGGCTGGGAAACTGAAGTCTGGGGTTCCAGCTGGCTATAATCTGTAAAGGCATCTTTCAGAATCAATTAATTGGTGACAGAAGGCAAGCATGGTGGTGATACAACAGCTTCTTAACCAAGGTCTGACAAAATTGAAGCACAGGTTTCCTCTGTTATAGAAGTTTTTACTGGATTTAGGTGAGAACACCAACTGTCCTTTTCATTTAAAGAACAATTTGGATCATGGATTTGGATCATGCTGGGCTTATTTATTCAAGGTTTTTGAACATAGTTTTAAAAATGTGTCACCTTTTTGTGTATATTTAATAATATATGGGAGCTTGTGATTTCAAAACCACTTCAAGAGCTCACATCGGCTGATGAATATGGAACAAGATTATAAATTAATAATCAAACCAAGGCTTGACTCAAGTCAGTTTAGCAAAGATGATAATAAAATGAAAGACTGTCAAATTTACTCTAATGGACCAAGACTTCCAACCTGTCACAGGGCAAGGTGTTTTGGATTACTTCTACCAAGTATCCACAGACGCAAGCCTCTCGGGTTGGGGACCCTGGACAATCTCCACCTACTGGGGACGTGGTCGCCCTCGGAATCCCAGTTGCCCATCAGTGTCCTAGAATTGAGAGTGTTTGGCATTACAAGGCTTCATAACACCTCTTCAAAAGACCCATGTTTGGGTGAGAACAGACAACGTAGCAGCCAAGGCCTACCTGAATCACCAAGAGGGCTCCAGGTCTCAGGCTCTCCAGAAAGAGGTGACCATCATCCTTCAGTGGGCAGAGACCCACCTTATATCCCTCAGAGCTGATCGCATCAGGGGTATCCTCAACTCACAAGCAGACTGGCTGAGTCATCAGACCATTCACCCAGGGGAGTGGACCCTGAAGATGGAGGTGTTCTACTGGATCTCGAGGTCCTTGGGTCAACCGATGCTGGACCTCTTTGCATCCAATCGAAACAACAAAACACCCAGGTTCTACTCTCATGTCAATCATCCGCTGGCAGACGCGACAGATGCCTTGTCCTCTACTTGGCCTCGGGTCTTCTTTATGCCTTCCTGCCATTTCCATTGATACCCAGACTGCTTCGCAAGATCCGGGAACAAAAAGCAGAGGTCATACTTCTGGCGCCTGGGTGGCCTTGTCACCCATGGTTCGCGAACATCCTAACTCTGTCAGTCTACAAACCCCTTCGACTTCCTCAGGTCAAAGACTTACTATCACAGGGTCCAGTTCTACATCTGGATCCCGATCGTTTGCTCTTAACTGCTTGGAAATTGAGCGGAAATCTTTAAGGTCTCAGGTCTAAGGGTTACAATATGGAGGTTATCGTCACCATCATGGTGGCTAGGAGACCCTCTACAAGGAGAATCTATAACACCACCTGGAAGGCCTCCATAATGTGGTGTTGGAGAAAGGAGGAATCCCACACTACCAGAGCTACCAGATGTTCTGGGATTCCTCCAGGAGGGAGTCAAGGATGTTCTGAGTTTGAATACTCTTACAGGTGGCAGCTATCACTTCAGTCATTCCTGATTTGGATGGCCATCATCTGTCCGCACATCTTCATATCAGACAATTCTTGAGGGGTGCTAGTTTCCAGGCAGGCCCTATCAAGCTGCACATGGTCCTCCACACTCTGACAGGTCCTCCATTTGAACCTATTGCGTCATACTCCTTGAAATCTTCCTAGTGCCGATCACCTCAGCCAGGAGGGTATCAAAACTGGCGGCTCTCTCAGCAAAGCTATCCCTGTGCGTTTTTCATAAGAACAAGGTGGTGCTGTGCACAGACCCCCACACTCATCCCAAACTCAGCTTTCCGCAGACAACAGATTTTCCTACTGACCTTTTGTTCCCAGCCAAAACATCCCAAGGAGTTTTGCTGGCATAAGCTGGATATTAGGAGAGCTCTTAAAGCTTTCCTCACCGGACTCAGGAATTCCCTGTTAATTTCAGTGGTCAATTATAACAGGGGTATGAAATTATCTTCCTAGACTATGAGCAAATGCCTTCAGGAATGCATTGAAGAAGCTTACAGGACTCAGAGGCTTCAAATACCAACTGGTATCACTGCATACTCTGCGCAAGATATCAACCAATGCGGCGTTCAATAGCAGAGTGTTGGTGGATAAAATCTGTAGGGCGGCGACTTGGTCATTTATCTCTATGTTTGTGTGCCACTACTGGTTAAATATAGTCAGTTCCTCAGATGCCACCTTTGGACGAAGAGTACTAGAACATATTCAGGGAGATTACTTTGATCCCACCCTGTAGAAATTACACTGCTATAGAAGGTCACCCAGATGTCCTGGAACTCAATTGAGAAAGAACATTGGTCTTACCCGTGAAGGGTCATTCTCCTGGAGGCGACCTCGGGCATCCTGATTAGGTGATTTTCCAATCCATACTCAGGGAAGCAGAACTAATTAAATGTCACTTCCTGTGTGGGATTGGGATCCCTTTCTGCTCCAGTTCGTTTCCTGCCTGAGCAGGGAGTGCAGGGCTTGGCATTAGCTCCAAGCTATTTCTTCTATTTTCTTCCAAATTCTTCTTATTACTTCCAATTCCTTCTTCAACTTCTCTATGCCTTTCCTCCTATTCCCATAATTCCAAAACTCCTGAGAAAGGTATGGAAAGAGAAGGCGGAGATCATCCTAGTGGCACCATGGTGGCCCAGACGGCCATGGTTTTCCTCCATTCTACAGATATCAACCACCTTCCCTCTTCGTCTGCCCACTCCGGTAGACATGCTGTCCCAAGGGCCAATATACCATCCAGACCCTCAATGGTTCTGTCTAACCGCCTGGAAATTGAGCGCGAAACACTAGCCAGAAAAGGATATTCCAGGAAAGTCGCAGAAACCATCATGGCGTCACGAAGACCCTCTACCATCCGTATATATAACTCCTCCTGGAAGTCTTTCGTACAGTGGTCTAATAACAACGACACCGACCCCATGCGTCCCAAAACACCTCAGATTCTACAATTTCTGCAGGACGGATTCGATAGGGGTCTGAGGAGCTCTACCCTAAGACATGAGTTGGCAGCGCTAACTACTGTATGGCCACGCATCCAAGGATGGCCAGCCACAAAACATCCAGACATCCTCTGCTTCCTAAAAGGGGTCAAACAGAAACAAGCTCCCGTGGTCCACAGGTTCCCCTCATGGAGGTTAAACATGGTACTGAACGCCCTCACAAAATCTCCCTTCGAACCTATACAGTCCATCGACCTCAAGTGGCTTCGCATGAAGCTTCTACTTCTAATTGCTCTGACTTCGGCCAGAAGAGTCTCGGAGTTACGTGCTCTGTCAGTGAACTCCCAATTATGCATCTTTCACAAAGACAGAGTGGTGATGCGATTGGATCCCACGTTCATCCCCAAGGTCGGTTCCTTATTCCACCTCAAACAGGAAATAGTACTGCCTACATTCTTCCCATCGCCATCCCATCCAAAAGAACTCCTCTGGCATAAACTCGACGTCCGAAGGGCTCTGAAGGCTTTCATTATTAGAACCGAAACCTTTAGAAATACAGAAAGCCTCTTCATCAACATCTCCATGCCCAACCAAGGTGGTATCATGTCCAAAGCAGCCATCAGTTCCTCCATCCGGCTGTGCATCATTGAAGCGTACAAGGCAATCAAAACTTCCGGTCCCTCCGGAAATCACGGCCCATTCTACCAGAAGTGCAGCCACCAACGTGGCCCTCAGACGACAAATACCTGTAGAAGATATATGCAAGGCAGTCACCTGGTCTTCCTCAACCTCCTTCACGGAACACTACAAACTGCACACCATAGCGGCCAATGAGGTTGTCTTCGGGCACCGTGTTCTAGAGCACATTTTTGGGGAATAGAATACCCACCCAACAAGGGACACTGCTCGGGGAGGTCCCAATCAGGATGCCCGAGGTCGCCTCCAGGAGAACGGTCCATTGGTAGACTTACCCTGAAGGGGCCTTCTCCTGGACGGCGACGAGGGCATCCTGGCCCCCCCTTGAGCTTCCATCTTCAGACACATAGTGTATACACTTAAACTTATCCTACAAAAGTTCCACTTTCTTGGAATTCACAGTTCTCACTCGAACCTGATTGTTCTTCAAATACTGTTTAATGTTAATTCTTCGTTGTGTTGCTTCCTGTTGTTACCTGCAGTTACCGTTTTTTGTTCTTGTTCTTACTGCTGTGTTAGTCAAATACTGGAGCAGAAAGGGATCCCAATCCCACACAGGAAGTGACATTTAATTAGTCCTGCCTCCCTGAGTATGGATTGGGAAATCACCCAATCAGGATGCCCTCATCGCCGTCCAGGAGAAGGCCCCTTCAGGGTAAGTCTACCAATGGACCGTTCTCCATTGAGTAGAAAGGACATCTGCCCTCCCAAGTGGTGATATTTTTTCTTCTCCTAAGACAAGGCAGTTCTGCAATTATTATGTTTAATAAGATTTCTTATTTGTTGGAGATTGTTGTCTCCATGCATGTCTTTATAAATATATAACTCTCCTTGGCATGTCTTTCCTTGTCGCCTTTGTATTGTTTATCTGCTAGACAGGGATGATATCCATAAAGTTGGGAGAGTGGTTTTTCATATGCTGACCGGAGTCTCCGAACTGGAAGAGAGTGGGCTGTCTCCAGCTATCCCAGGAAACTGAAATCTGTTTTAGATTCCTTCCTCCCTGATTGGATGCTACATAGAACCCAAATGCCCTTTCCATTCAATGGAGAATGACCCTTCACGCGTAAGACGAATGTTCTTTCCTCTTGATTAACCACGTCATCACTGTTCATTAGGGTAAGATCTAAAATAACTGATCCCCCTATTGTTTCTTTCACCTTCTGGACTATGAAATAAGTGAGGAATTTGTTGAACCTTATAGTAAATATCAGGATAATTGAAATTTCCCACTACTACTATATCTTTCCTTTCGGAATATTTGGTCATCTGTTCCAAGAAGGCATTATCCAACTCTTCAATCTGGCTTGGGGGTCTGTACTAGACCCCCCTGCAATGAGATCACTATCGTTTCTCTCCCCCTGAATTTTTACCCAGATGTTCTCAACCTGGCTTTCAGGATTTAAGTCATGAACCTGCTCACAGGTGTAATCATCTCTGATATATCATGCTATTCCTTTTCCTTTCCTAATTGATCTGTTTCTCCTAAATAGGTTATACCCCTGAGTATTACATTCCAATCATGACACTCATCCTACCAGGTTTCAGTGATGCCTATTATGTCGTATGTGCATTTTCATGTTAAGAGTTCAAGTTCATCCTGGCTTCCCCACATAACTCAGTTTAAAGCTCTCCTGATCAGGTTTGTGAGCCTCCTAGCTGATTACCACTCTTGTCCAGAAAGTATACCACAGCATTCCCACTACCATTGAGGACTTCCTTGCACATGGCACATAATTTTGCATCTGAGGCATGAAGAACTGCTTCATGGGAGGAGCATGGCTTACTGGTAGAACATCTGCTTGTTATGCAGAAGATCTCAGGTTCTGTATCTGGTAGCTCTACTTAAAAGGTTCAGGTAATAGATGATTTGAAAGACCTAACCTGGAAACCTTTTGAGAGCCACTACCAATCTGAGTAGACTGTACTGACCCTGAAAGACTAATGGTCTGATTCAGTATAAAGCAGCTTCCTGTGTTCATGTGTACTGGATACAAATCCAAGAAAAATATGGAGTTGGTAGGAAACAGTTTTGGCTGTCATTCTTTCCTGAGTAGCCAGCCTCATCAGAGAATTCAGGTTGTGGGCCTAAGTGACCAGAAAGAGCTGACCTCCATCAGGGGAAGGATCCCTCCTTTTCTCCAGGTCTCAAGGCCTCCTAATAATCATTACCCCTGTCATTGTCTTCTACCAGCGGATGAAGACTTTTTTGTTTTATTTGTCATACCTCCAGTAACCTCTTATTGGCTTTCTTCTTTGATGCATGTGTATTTGTATGTTTATATGTTTTACTGGATTGTTAAATTAATTGGTTGTGGTGGGTTTTCCGGGCTGTGTGGGCGTGGTCTGGTGGATCTTGTTCCTAATGTTTCACCTGCCTCTGTGGCTGGCATCTTCAGAGGTGTATCACAGGGGGAAGACTGTTACACACTGTGTCCAGCGAGAAGGGAATGTTTTAGTGGGGTATAAATTGTCATGTCCCCAGGTAAGGAACCAATCAGTAAGTGTTTGGGTGGAACTTGCTATGCAAAGGTGTTGTTGATAGTATAGTATTGCAGGTGGGGTTTTTCAGTCCAGGGAGTAATTCACATTTGCATTCCCAGCAGCAGCAGCAGTACTGGTGAATGCAAATCCTGTATTTGGGTGGAGTCCATTGTCCATGAACTTAGCATGCCCTTGGGCTTTGGTTCTGGTATTTTTAAGTACTGGTAGCCAAGCTTTGTTAATTCTCAGAGTCTCTTCTTTCTTGTTGAAGTTGTCTTGGTGTTTGTGAATTTCAATGGCCTCCCTGTGCAGTCTGACCTGGTAACCTTCTGAATTGTCCAGAATTTCAGTGTTTTCAAATAAAATGTTACATTCAGTTTTGTTTAAGACATGTTCTGCAACTTCAGATTTTTCAGGATTGTTAAACTGACAGTGTCTTTTGTGCTTCTTAATATGAGTTTGAATGCTGCATTTTGTGGTTCCTATGTAGACCTTTCCACAGCTGCAGGATATGTGATAGTCAGGCCACCATGTTGGCCGCCATGGATTGGGCAACCAATGTGAGCGCATCGAACATGGCATCAGCTAAGAATGAGTTGGCCAAGAGTACCCTTGTTACACCCTCTCTGATCCCTTGCGCCTCTGGTGGAATCATCTTAAGGATCCTTTTCAGCCATAGCATGGTTGCTCTGGCCACTGTGGATGATGATGCGAGTGCCTTAAGGTTGCGGCTAACCAGTCATGTGACTTGTGCAGGACCAAATCAGACCTTCTATCCAGAGGGTCTTTAATATTTGGCAGAGTGCAGTGTAGTTACAGGGGAATCAACTGGTGGTATCTGCAGCATGCTATGGACATATTGTGGCACTACAGAAAGCTTTTTAAAGGAAGGAGGCAGAGACTTGTTGGCAGTGGGGTTAAACCATTCTCTTCTAATTCTTTTTTCAAAACACTCTGGTAGGGGGAAAAACCATTTCGTTTGTCCTCCTGAGGGAAGTAGTCTGCCTTCCCTTTAGGACATCCCTTAATGGGCTTGTTGGAAGCAGATGAGAACAGAATGAAAGGGACTTCTGTATCTTCCGTATCTTGCAAATCTAGTGTTGTTATAGTTCTATTAATTAAGAGTTGTAAATTCTCCTGCTTGAAGAATCAGAAGGATCTGTGGGTGGATCCTCTGTGTCCGAGAAATGTTTCCCCTCAGCACTGTGCTCTGAGACACTATTCTCTTCATCCCCGGAGAATCTAAGGAGATCCTGTTGGGAATTGGTGGTGTCCCACCTATGAGGGCTGTGGGGAGATCTGGGGTGAAGAGGGCTGTTGGGGAGATCTGGAGTGGAGCCTAGGTGCATGAACTGGGGGTCCATGTTGGTCCCTGGCACTGTGGTACTGGTGGATCTCCTCATCATGGCCCTTCTGAACATGTCCACCGAGGCAGTGGGGGATGCATTTTGCCATGAGGAAGGGTTACTCGTGAGTAATTCTGCCATGGATGCTATTCCTGCGACTTGTCTTCCACCTCCTCCCCCTGAATTACAAAGATCTTTCTTTACTGGAGGTTTGAGGAATGCTCGTCTCTGGTTGTTGCTTGGCTGCCTGGCACTCCGCTGCTCTGGGGGAGTTTGTAGTGCCAGCTAGGGAGCCGCCGATTCCAGCCACGTCCTGGGGGGATGCCAAGCTCAGTTGCGGCAAGACACAGTGTTTCTTCTTGCTCTGAGCCACTGCACCGTTGCCGTCCCTTGCCATGGCTTTCTTTTTGTTCTGCCGAGTTTTCTTTGCCTGCTCAGGGGAGACTGGGGGTTTCCCAAGTGAATGGTGAGGAGGGAGGAGTGTGAAGTGTGCTCCAGTCACTTCAGCAGATGAATGGGCAAAGTTCTCCCTAGGAGGGGAGAATGACCTGGCCTCCATCTAAAATGGCTGATGCTGAAAAAAGGCGGGAAGTTCCTCAGAGAGAAGCCAGAGCAACCTCGTCTGTTTGATCTTCTATAGAGTTGAAGAATCCAAAAGACAAGGAATGGAGAGGACAGGTTGAAGACAAAACACA
The DNA here is from genome assembly GCF_021028975.2 of Sphaerodactylus townsendi. NCBI lineage: Eukaryota > Metazoa > Chordata > Lepidosauria > Squamata > Sphaerodactylidae > Sphaerodactylus > Sphaerodactylus townsendi. Next base: position 35,853,441 of record NC_059431.1, read on the forward strand.
GAACACTCACACAAGACACAGAAAAGTCAGAATAAGCTGAATAGTCAGATCCTATAGGAGCCTGGTAAAAAAGCTGCTCTCCCTGCTGAGGCAGAAACAATACTGGAGAGAAAATGGCATTACAGACTCCTACAGGAAGTGATGTTTTCAGTTTCCTGCTTCCTTGCAAATGGGTAGAGGAACATCCAGACAAGATGTCCTCCACCTCCATGAGAATGTCCCTTTCTCTCCCTTTTTCGTCTTCTGGTCAGATATTATTTACTGATACTACAATCATTGCTCCTCGGAGTTCCAAAACTGAGAAAAGGAGGGGTGACTTTCATTGGAAACAAGAAGCTGAAGTTTAGATCCTGTCTCTCTGGGTATGTGGTGGGAATCACCCAAATGAAGATGTCCTCCTCGCTCAGAGAAGGGCCCTTCATAATGAGTGTCCGAACGTCATTTTTATTTTACTGTTAAACTGTTATTTATGCTTTTTGAAAGCTGTTTTATTGCATTGACGTTCGCCAACTTATGGGGCCCCACTTGAATAGAAAGACACCATATAAATGTCTTAAATAAAAAAATAGATTATGACAGTGTTGCCTGCTAGATGTTTTGAATACAAATCCAGATAACACTTGTTCTACTCTTTGTGTGTGTGTGTGTGTGTGTGTGTGAGAGAGAGAGAGAGAGAGAGAGAGACTTCAGCTAGTGAGACGTTAGCTAGGATCCAAAGACCCATGAAATTAGTTCCTTTACTCTGAGTGGACTCTCATAGTTTTCTCAAGTATCATTTCAAACTGAGAGTATTTAATAAGCCGAGCCTATATATTACAGTCTGCTTTTGAAAGTCTGGAATTCAATTGGGCGAGTCTTAAATATGAACCTAAGTAGATCTCTGCATTTCACCAATATATAGCTACACTTTAAATGTTTAATTAAATAGTACATTTTGAAAATTGAAGTGTGTGGCTGAAGTCATTTACAGATGGTGCCGTTGTATGTTGATTGTGCAACTTTAGTTAGGAATTCTTATATTGGATTATAATAGAACATGTATTTTACTGTTTTATATGCAGATTGGCAAAAGAAAAGGTTATGTATGAAAAAGAAGCAAAACAGCAAGAAGAAAAGATTGAGAAAATGAAAGCAGAAGCAGGAGATGACTATGCAATCAAAAAGCAGGTAAAGAATACCATGGTTCTCAACTATTGATTTATGTTTAAGGTTTTAGGCAGAGTTCTTCAAACTATGGCCCTCCAGATGTCCACGGACTACAATTCCCATCTGCCCCTGCCAGCATGGCCAAGTGGTAGGGCTCATGGGAATTGTAGTCTATGAACATCTGGAGGGCCATAGTTTGAAGACCCCTGGTTTTAGGTATTGTAATTGTGTAATTTCAGGGTAAACCCTGTGCTTCAAATTCATCATCTGCTTCCTCATATTGAAAGCTCTGTCAGATATAAAAGAAAATGTATACAGTAGTTTGTTCATTACTTATAACATTTTTGTATATATTATGTGTTTCAACATATGGAGAAAAGATACATAGTACTACTTAGAAATCTTAGAACTGAACTTGAGGGCAAGGCAGAGAGGTAAGCTTTCTCACTCAAGTTTGCCAACAAACTATACTCTTGTCTCATCAAAAGGAAAAACCAAAAATAATTTACCACATGCTGGACTGTCTTTGTTTTAGAATGCTCAGTTTGTGTTCTAGTGCCTACCTAGGTCTAGTTACAATTTTGTTTTTTTTCCTTTTGGTGAGACAGAGTATAAAATGCACATTCCAAGTTTGGATGGGATAATTATTTATTATTATTTATTAGATTCACTATGCCACCACTCCCTTTTTGGGCTTTGCTGTGAAGCTGGGATTCTTTTCCCTGCTCTTGGCAGTAAAATACATCTGCATGTTACTGGGGATCATCTTTGTTAAAATGGTTGTAGCAGAAACATTGAGAAGTGGTCCTCAATATCATATACAGAGCCCAGCACTTGCCCTCCCAATTAAAGTGAACATTTTTTGCCTCTGATATATTATTCCCTTCATCACTGAGCTTTGAACTAAATAGGGAGGGAACTGTTTTATGGAAGAATCCAGAAGTCCTGTAACTGTGGTGTTCATGGAGGCTGAATATTTTGTCTCCTGAAGCCACTCACGGATGGATATCTGTAAATGTGACGCCTCTTGTTTTTACACCTTTAGAGCAGGTATGTAGGAGTATTGTGAGACTAATGCTTCCTGCCCTGAGACTCTGGCATTTCATTCCTTGCTCTCTCTCTTCCCCACCTTGCAGCTGTGATTCTTCCTGCTGACAGTTTTTCATAACACAGTTCAGTTTCAGATTCTGTTGTCATTAAAATATCTGTTCAACTTTCTATGTGTATTGCCGTGACTTGGGTAGCCCAGGCTAGCCTGATCTCATCCTCATCTCATCAGATCTCAAAAGCAAAGCAGGGGCAACTCTGGCAGGTATTTGGATAGGAGACCTGCAGGGAATATCAGGGTCACTACACAGAGGCAGGCAATGGCAAAGCAGCTCTGCAAGTCTTTTGCCTTGAAAACACCACCAGGGGGCACTGTAAGTCAGATTTGACTTGATACCAAAATAGTGCATTAAATTGCATAAACTTCTATAACTGTTAAAACTTTATTTACACTGAGAAGTATAGAAAGCATAATTTGTAATCAGACATGACATGGCAGTCCAAAAATGCTCGGAAATCAATCTGTTCCTGCCCCAGTTTTATGCAGTATATTAAAATGTTTAGGCTGTTTTATTTAAATAGGAAGTATTTTTACCTTTCTGAGACTGTGATTCTAAGTTCCTCTCCATTGAAGGTTACACTAAAATGGATGGTGCTTACTTCCACATACATTTGAGGCCATCTGTCTGTATTCATCACTGCTGAAGAAGTTGTCCTTCCTGAGTGTATTTATCAACATACAATTAAGGAATTCACAAGGGGTTGTGGGGACATTTCATTGTCCCTGTCTCATTATTTTCTCTTTCCCTTCTCTGAAAGTCCTCATGCCTTCTCCCCTTCTCCTGCTTTTTTCTTTGCCTTCCACCTACCACCCTATCTTTTATCTGTCTGACATCTGTAGCTATATTGTTAATTTCATTTATACCTATCTTTCTCCACAGTGGGGTCTCAAAGAAGTTTACATCATTCTTCTTTCCTCCATTTTATTTTCACAACCACCCTGTGAGGTAGATTAGGCTGTCAATGTGTAAGTGCCATGGAAGCTCACCGACTGACCTTGGGCCAGAGTGTGATTCAGACCTGGGTCATCCAGATCCTAGTCTGAAATTGACAACTGTACCACATTGGCTGCTGTTGAACAGTAGCAAGCAGCCAGTCTTAGGTGAATCTTGTAAGTTATGTAGAATCAAGTCTCTTCCTAAAATATTACTTGTAAACGTCACTGTTCAGATTGTCTGGTTTAATTGTAATATTACCCTTCTCGCCTCCTCCCAAAGTCAGTATTAATTAGCAGAAACAGTTGAAGGGACCTTGTATCCCTCCCAGAAAGAGACTTTTTATTTGCTACAGCTGCAGAATCATCTCTGTCCTAAAGCAATATTACAGAGTCACAACAAGGGGACATCCACTCCTGGGCACTTGAGAACAGCCCTTTTATTTTGGGGTTTTAAAAGTGTCTTATGATAAAGGGAAGCTGAAGTCTTGGAGAGTTTATTGAAAGCCCTGTTACGTATGAATAGTCTGTTAAGTATTGCAGTCAGTTCTCTTAAAATTGTCATGTGAGAATTTTAACCAAGGAAAATTTGTACTTCTGCGTTTGGAAAAATATTTTATGACTCTTGTATTAAACGCAAAGAGATACAAGTTAAAAGCACAACAATTTGATGTACTTGGTAGTGACTCCAAAATAAATAAATAAACAAATAAATGTAAAAATACGCAAGCCTGTTGATATAAGAACATTACTCTGGGATTCTATTTAAACCTTCTGTGTTTTTTCCTTCAACTAAATACCTCCTAGATATGAGAATAAAATTAACATATTGATGTATTAAGGATCCATCAATGTAGCATTGTTAAGTAAGAGCTTTTATCTCATTGGTGATGTGAAAGCTATGGATTTGTACTGTGTTGCCATCACCCTTAATTGGCATCTGATTCCCAATTAAAAATAAAATTGAACTAAAGGCAACTGAATAACTGCTCTCTCCACCTTATTGTAGGAGAGTGGTGCTTGCTGTATAAATTGGTATAGGGGCAGGGAAAAGGTGTAACATATGTCATACCTTTTAGGATTGCCTTCCTGTCCTGTTTTCATCTTTGGATATACTCATACATTTATTAAAACCAGTGTAGTAGGTAGTTTACATGTGGAAAAGGGTTTCAGAAAATTAATTTTCACTAAATTGAGGAGAGATAGTATATCGATGCTACCTGAGGATGGCTAAGTAATATATTGAGTTTGACAGTCCTACCCTGAAATCACACTGTGATGCCCTTTGCCCTCTTTCTCTCTCCTACGTATGACCAGGAGAACAACAAGAAAAGTTCTCTCATCCTTTATTGTCCTGATAACTTGCAAGTCATAAAATGCTTTTCCCTTAAATTAGCATGGGTTCACTGTGAAATAGTGTGAGAAACCTTGGTGTTGTACATAGTGAAGAATACTTTGAAGGATGAGAGTATAACGCTTTAAAAGTAAATTCAGTGCGGATGCTTCTGAGAACTTGAGTGGGCTGTGAATAGGGAACTTGTATTCAGTGGACAATGAAATTCACAAGAAGTTGAACATACTACCCTGTTGTCCATATGTCAGACATATTGGGGCATTCTCTTTTCATGGTTTGAGGTACATGAAATCATGTAGGCTGAACCCTGTTAATAGGATTTATGTAAATACAAGTATGTGAAATATTGAAATTCTCAGAACTGCTGTAAGAATTTTAATGCTAGAATTAGATTTGCTAATTGATTTTTATTTCTAACCATATTAGATACATTATAGAAGGGTCCATTGGATACTTACCGTGAAGGGCCTTTCTCATGGACAACTAGGAGGACTTTGCTAGGAGACAAAGTATGAGCTGTACGAGCTGGGAAGCCATCTTCTCCCCAGTAACCTTAACTGGCAAAGCAGTAACTGTACTTCAACAAGAGATATAAACAGGAAGCAGCAAAGCAAACATCGAAAGCGCAGACTCACATGAAACATAGTGAAAGAAAAATGAATATCTAACGATAACTAATAACTGTATTGGGAACTGATGTCCTCCTAGCCATCCATGAGAAAGGCCCTTCATGGTAAGTACCTAATGGACCCTTCTCATGGAGGAGGAGGACATCTTGTGTGGGACCTCCCCGAGCAGTGTCCTGAATATGGATGGGTACTCATCAGTCCCAATAATGTGTTCAAGAACTCTCCTCCCAAAAACAGTCTGGGCAGAAGAGAACGAGTGTATCCTATAGTGCCTAATGAAAGAGGAAATTGAAGACCAGGTGGCAGCCTTACAGATTTCTTCAACAGAGGCATGATTTTGGAATGCTGCATTAGTGGCTGCACTCTGCATTCTGATTGAATGTGCAGTGATACCATCCAGTACTGGAGTTGTAGAGGCTTTGTAAGCCTCAATTATGCACGCTTTGAGGGAGGAACTGATGGAGGCCTTTGACATTTGTCCTCCCAAATTTGGTTGAGAGACATTCACAAAGAGGCTGTTCGTTTTTCGAATGGGCTCTGTCCTGATGATGAAGGAGGTGATTGACTGCTTTCCAAGTTCTGGTGGCCTTGTCTGGTTGAGTGGACAACGTGGACAGAAGGAAGTGTCAGTGAGGGATTCTTGAGCATTCTATCATGTCTCCTATGGAAACCACCTCTGCCACCCAGCAGCCTACATGGCTGCCCTGCCAGGAGTGACGAAAGTGTAGGAGGCAACCACCTACTGGGATGGTTTGGTTGTCATTGTTTAGAGGGCCGTTTGGGACAGAAGGGCTTGCCAGATTTATCACCCTTGAAAGGATCCCTGTTGCCAAGATCCCTGGGGTTGCAAGATCCATGGGATAGCCATGAGGCCTGGGGTTGCCATGCAATACGGGCCCCCTTCCCGGGATGTTCTGAGGAGTACTCTATGGGAATGAGAAGTGTTCCTATTTGAGCCCTGGGGTTGGTCCTGTCGAATGAACTTTGGCATGGGCTTTTTATCTTTGGTCTCTATAAGGACTTGATCTAATTCTTTGCTGAAGAGGGCCCAGGAACAGCCCTTAATTGGCTTGGACTGGGTATGAGAAAAAGTGACCGAGGGGTCCTCTGCATCCTCGAGATCCTGAAGATGTAGAGCTGTAATAGTTGTTTTAAAATGAGGAACTGCAAGTCCTCCTGTTTGAACCCCCCCCCCCCCGCATAGATTGATCTGAGGGGTTCTGAATCTGAAAAGTAACCCCCCTCTTCCGTCTCCTCCAGCTCGCTGTGCCCTTCGTCTCCAGGGAAATGCAGGGGGTCCTGTTGGTGATGGGTGCTAGAGTGTTCCCTATGGGAACTGTGGGAGGCCTGGGTGACTATGAGAGTCCTGACTGTCAGGGACTTGGACCTGTAAATGGGCTCAGGGACATGGACCTGTGCTGTATTGGGCTCCCTGGCCAAACAGTACTTTTGAATTTCCTCCTGCATTACAGCCCTAAACCTGTTAATGAGGGCTTCATTGGAGCCATTGAGCTCGGGGGAAGTGTTACTTGTGAGTAACATGTCAGGTGAGGAGCAATCCACTATCTCCTCTCCTCCCCCTGGGGGCCCACAATCTTGCCTTGTCTCAGAAGGATGATGATCAGGATAATCCCTCGTTGTTTCGGGGGCCAGGCACTCCACTGCTCTTGGGAAGCTGATGGTGCCGGCAGGAAAGCAGCCGCTAGATGAAGCGTTCTGGGAAGGCACTCCATTGCAGCTGTGCCATCTGCAGGTCGAGCCGCTTGATTCTTACGCGGCTGCAACTGTTTGCTCTTCTCAGGGGGAGGCTTGGAGCTTCCCAAGCAAGGCTCTAAGGCTCGATCCTGAGCTGCCCTTGTTGCCTCAGCTGCGAAACGGGCAAAAATCTCCCTTTCAGGGGAGAAGGAGCCAGGCGGCCTGAAGAGAAAACGGTGGGCTGAAGAGGCAGGCTGAAAACGGCGGGGAAAAGGGAGCTGCGTGGCCTTGGGAGCCGGTGCACCTTAGTTTCCTCCAATTGCTCCAATAAGAAGCCAAAATGGGGCACAAAATACAGAGAGACACACTCACGGACAGACGGAAGGGATTAAAAAATCAGTTTCTGTAAGAGCCTGAAGAAACCATGCACTCCCTGCAGAGGCAGGAAATAAACTGGGGAGAAGATGGCTTCCCCGACTCATACAGGAAGTGACGTGAAAGCTTTTCCTGCCTCCTAGCAGAAGGGAAAGGAAGACCACAAAATGTCCTCCACCTCCATGAGAATTGGCTTGGGGGTGAAAATATTCCTTGAAATAATGTAAGACGGCTTTGTGCGCAATTACAAAATTGTCTTTTGTAGATGTATGCAAGATGTTCAAATGCAGTGGGGTGCCAGATCAGTAATTTTGCTCAAAGAGCATGGTGAGAATAATCTTTCTTCTAAAACGAAACCCAAGGATAAGTAATAACTTTTTATGCATGATAAGCATCAAAAAATATGAGCCTGCTGGTCTTTGCTTTTCATTTTTCTTTACCTTTGTCTTTTAGTCAGAACCTCCTGCAGTGAGCATACAATGTGATCAATAACTCAATAACTTTTTTCATGCAGTAATTATCTCTGTGTGGTATTATCTGAACACTGTTTTTATTTATTACCCAAAAGATGCAGGAGATATTTATATAACCAGCTGATCCCATTTGGGACGAAGCTGTTTGTGACAGCAGGGGAAATGGTTCCTATTAAAGAGTTTTTTAAACAAATATTTCTTAGAAAGCTTTTACCAGTTTTTGCTTTGGTTATAAAAATGTTCTGGAGTACTACATTTTTTTAATGAAATAAACTATGGTGCTCTGTGTACCAGTATGCACTTCAGAATGCTTTCATGTTATTAAACAGCCCATAGACAATAGTGCGGTTGTACTTTATCACTTTGAACTGTTCATGTAGTTCACAACTTTCTGTTTTGCAGACTGAGATCTTACAAGAATCTCGAATGATGATTCCAGATTGCCAGCGCAGATTAGAGACTGCTCATGCAGACCTTGTTCAGCTATTAGTAAGTACAGAAGAAATAATTTCAGTGGGCTATCAATCAAATTTAAAAATGGTTCTTTAATTAGCTGGTTTTAAAAACTGATTAAATGATGTTATGTGAGTCTATTTAATACCAAAATCCTTGATATGGGTGTTCTTTTGAAATACTGAAGTATGAATATTTAAATAAATAAAAGCTGGTACTTGTTCTTAAAAGGAAATACCATATTTATTATTTTTATTTTCCATTTTGGCAACATATCCAAACTCAAATAGTTCAAAATGAAATTTGTGCTGTTTATTTGGATTAAATAAAATGTCCTCCTCCAGTTAACCAGCTGAAGCATATTATAAAGCGTTAGTTCAAACTTATTTCCTGTATTGTATGTTTTTAATCAGTTTTTTTACTATTGTTGTACTGTTGTCTATGCCAATAAAAGCTTGCTGCTGCTGCTTCTGCTGTTAGTTGGTTGATTGAACAGGTAAACAGATTAAAAGTTGCAACTCCAAATTTCTGCTGTGTATCTGATAGAGATGGTGTAAGTAAACATGTAGATGTGGTCTAATACACACATAGGGCAAATGTAGACCTAGAGCCAAGCATGATATAAACATGATATAGACTGGTGGTGAGGTGGACATTCCATGTTTATGAAGAGAGGCTGAGTTTCATATTTCTACTTCACTGCAAAAATCTGTCAATTTAGCAGCTTTCTTTCCTTCATTTAAGTAAAGGTTTCTTTGTTTAAAAAAAAACTCAAGTAGCAGACCAAATTCAGTGCCAGTTTTCTGCTGTGGGATAGACAAGTTGCACCAAAAATTAAACAGGAGTTCTGTAGTACTTTAAAGATTAACAAGATTATTAAAGCTGAACCTTCTGTTGGCTGGAGCTCGCTTTGTCAACTTTATGAAATGAATTCAGGCAACAGAATATATATAAAAAACAGAGGGAAAAGAACTGTGAACAAGGCATCATTATAAGATAGCCATGAAATAGTCATTTGACACTGATAGTGATGATTGTCAGATGTAATTGGTGTGAGCAATTTAACCTAGTCTGTATTCCAAGTAACTGAACATCTATAGTGGCTAAGAAAGGAGTCAGTTTTGTTTATCTCCTGGTTAATAGACTCATACATTATAATGTGATGGGAAAACGGACCATTGGATACTAAGAGGAGGAGGAGGAGTTTGGATTTATATTCCCACTTTCTCTCCTGCAGGAGACTCAAAGGGGCTTACAATCTCCTTGCCCTTCCCCCCTCACAACAAACACCCTGTGAGGTAGGTGGGGCTGAGAGAGCTCCAAGAAGCTGTGACTAGCCCAAGGTCACCCAGCTGGCATGTGTGGGAGTGTACAGGCTAATATGAATTCCCCAGATAAGCCTCCACAGCTCAGGCGGCAGAGCTGGGAATCAAACCCGGTTCCTCCAGATTAGATACATGAGCTCCTAACCTCCTACGCCACTGCTGGAGGCCATCTTGGTGGGTGATTTCATACTCCATTCTCCGGAAGGCAGGAACTTCAATTTTTTTGAACTTCCTGTCTTCTCTGCAGACTTCATTTTGAGCCAGTATTCGTCTGACATAGCCACTAAAAAGAAGGAACCTTAACCAACAACCTTAACACAACCAGACAATGGTCTTAACTTATGAACATTGAATAAAGAGCTATTTGTATTGGACATGAGAAGAAATGAATTGGTCGTGAGAAGAAATGGAGCACCTCTGGACAACATGTCTGACAGGGAGGGCCAAGATTGCCTCCTGTCCCCCAGGAGAAGGACCCTTCCCAGTAAGTATCCAATTGCCCATTCTCCTGGAGGCGAAGACCATCTTGGTGAGACCTCTGATAGCAGTGTCCAACAAAAAAAGGGGAAACTAGACATGGTCCTCCAGAATGTGCGCCAGAACTCTCCTACCAAAAGCGGTTTGTGTGGCCGCCCAGCAGGGGCGTAACAAGGCAGCCCTGGGCAAACGGTAGCCCTGGGCAAAACCTGAGTTGGATCCCCCCCCCCCACATGGGCGGCCACTCCACCACGACCAAATTTATTTTTGCACCAGGACATTTGTGCCTGCAGGGGGTGCATTTTTAGACATATCAGCACCTAAATTTCAGCATATCATCAGGAGACTGTCCTTGTGCTACTCCCCAAGTTTGGTGAGGTTTGGTTCAAGGAGTCCAAAGTTATGGACTCCCAAAGGGGGTGCCCCATCCCCCATTGTTTCCAATGGGAGCTAATAGGAGATGGGGGTACAGTTTTGAGGGTCCATAACTTTGGCCCCCCTGAACCAAACTGCATCAAACTTGGGGGGTGCCATCATCTCCAGATGATACCCTGAAATTTTGGGGCCGATACATCCCAAAATGCACCCCCTGCAGGAACATCCTAGAAATTTGCCCAAGAATCTTTGTTCTGCATTGAGTTTTCTGCATTGCTGTCAATGGGGGTTGCAGGCTGTGGGGGGCACATTTCTGAAGGCACAGTCTCAAAACTTTCAGGGTCTCATCAGGAGACTGCCCTAATGATACCCCCAAATTTGGTGCAATTTGGTTCAGGGGGGCCAAAGTTATGGACCCTCAAATCTGTAGCCCCCAATCTCCTATTAGCTCCCATTGGAAACAATGGGGGATGGGGCACCCCCTTTGGGAGTCCATAACTTTGGACTCCCTGAACCAAACCTCACCAAACCTGGGTGATATCATCTGGATAGTCTCCTGATGATACGCTGAAATTTTGGTGCCGCTAGCCTAAACACTGCGCCCCCTGCAGGCCAAAAATGGAAAACCACTAAAATACCCAAAAATGAACCCAGCATTTTGATGCCCCCAAGGTAATGCCCTGGGCAGATGCCCACCTTGCCCAATGGGCATTACGCCAGTGCCGCCCAGGATTGGAGCTTGTACTGTTTTATGAAGGATGATAGTGAAAACCATATTGCAACTTTCCAAATGTCTTCCACTGAAGCCTTATTCCGCAGGGCTGCTTTGGAGGATGCACACCTAATTGAGTGTGCTGTGATCTCTGCAAGTATTGGCTAATTGATGGCTTTATGTGCCTCAATAATACAAGCTTTTAGGGTGAAGCTGATAGCTGCCACTGACATCTGGTGACCTAGTTTTGGAGGGGAGACATTTATGAAAAGGCTGTCTGATTGTCGGACCTCTTCCGTCCGAATGATGAACGCCTTGAGAGCTCTTCGGACATCAAGGTTCTGCCAAAACCGTTCTTTTGGATGATTAGGCTGTGGACAAAAGTTGGGAAGAACAGTTTCTTTTCTGATCTGGAAATCGGAACTGGCTTTACATTTAAATGTAGGATTGGTCGTTATCATGACCCTGTCCTTGTGAAAGGTGCAGAAATTTGAATTTACTGACAGTGCCTGAAGCTTGGAGACGTGTCTCACTAAAGTAATGGCTACCAAGAAGAGGACTTTTATCCGCAGCCATTTCAGATGGATCGTTTGGACTGGCTCGAAGTGGGATTTTGTAAGAGCCAACAAGACAGAATGCAGCCTCCAAGAGGGGAATCTGCACAGTAGGAGGTTGTGTCTGTCATACCCCTCTCAGGAATTGGCTCAATTGCCTGGCTTGCGGCAGCACACTCTGGGGTGCCCATCTGACGTTTCCCATGTACATGCTTCTTTGTTGCCTGAGGCTGTTTGTCCTGTCCGTGGTCGGCCAAGCGGCCTCCTGAATGGGCTCCATTGCTCCACCTACCTCACAGGGGAAGGGCAAGGAGATTGTAAGCCCCTTTGAGTCTCCTGCAGGAGAGAAAGGGGGGATATAAATCCAAACTCCTCGTCGTCGTCGTCGTCGTCGTCGTCTTCTTCTTCTTCTTCTTCTTCTTCTTCTTCTTCTTCTTCTTCTTCTTCTTCTTCTTCTTCTTCTTCTTCTTCTTCTTCATGTTATAAAAGCACAGTTGCTGTGATTACGAGTCCCATGAAAAATGTATTGTGTTGTGAAATAGTGTGCTGAATGATGTGAACACCAACTTTCTTCAGTATTGGTGTTCAGTATTCAGCATTGTTAGTGCTATAGAGCTACAAGAGCCAGGACAGCCAAAGCCTCCACCACTAGCCAGATGACTGCAAGAGCTGCTGGACACTTTGGCTTATCTCCTGGCCATACCACAGACTTTATAAGAATTGACAGCTGCTCTGGGTGATCTTAACCAAGTTTGGTTCTTTAAGGAGTTTTTTAAAAGACTGATAGAGGAAGGCTCCTTTTCTTTGTAGGTGCAAAATTGTAATTGTAATCTGCAAAATGCAGGGGGGAGGCACCACATTTTATTTACTTTTGCATTCAGAAGGAGTGGGGGAGGAGACAGAACCAGGTAGACAGAACCAATGTTCAGCATTCAACTACAAAGAAGCTCCAGGAAGAAGTGGCAGACTAATATAGAATTGTACTTAGATCTTTCTATGGAAAAGAGTATAGGTGTGTCTAAGAAGAGATTTTCAGTCCTTAACTTTTGTTTCAGTTTTGTTAAACTAGTTAATGTGCTGTGCTTTGTTCCATGTACTCTTTTAAGAAGAGAAATAGTAGACATAATCATGGATTCCATACCATCATTTATTTTGAATTGTTCATATACTATGGGCTGATTTTTAATATTGATTTATGTAGAGAAAAATATAAGTTCCTTTTAATGGATAAAAGTTAGTGGAGGCGGTTTCAAAAGCGTAAGGTTTCTGCAGTAGGTATAACACAATGCTGTTCTTCCCTCTCACCCCCAAGATTTCAGTCTTTACTTAATGTTTGCTTCCATGCTGTAATCTTAAAAGCAGTGGGTGGGTATATAGTATTCAAAGTAGTAAAAGTCTTGTTTTGTGTTCAATTTAATATGTTGGTTTTCTCTCATTTCAGGAAAATGAAAAAGAGTTGGAAGAATCTGAAGAATATAAAGATGCACGTTCTGTACTGGAGTCAGTAAAATTAGAAGCCTAAATTGATTTTTCACTTTGTATTTAAGCGTTGGTATTGGGTCCATTGCCACACTTTGCTAATGTTTGGCCACTGCTGTATTACTTCAAGTAGTATTGAGAATAATACCTTGCTAAAATGACCTGTTTCGCACTGGCAAATTATTTAGCCTTTCTCTTTCTTGAAGATTTGTTGAATAAATGATTTTATGTGATATGTGCTTGACTGTTTTCTGTATCGGTGTTACACCTTTACTTGACAAATTATCAGTGCTTACATCTTTGCTTTGAAGCTTGTTTGCTTGAATAGGAATCCTTTTGGTTTATTAAACTGTACAAGATGCATAATCCCAGAAACGCTATTTATATATGGCATAATTTGAGACATCAGGCTCATTGTGCATATGTATGCCTGGTTCCTATTTGAACTGGAAGGATTGTTTTCATGCAGGAATGTATTCTACACAGTGGCTTGAGCTTGTAGGCACAGTTCTCATGTGTGTAAGAAGTCATGCATTCATGTTGTTATATCAGTGAAAGGCGAATGGCTTCTCCATCTGAAAGTTTGACTCTGACTCCAAAAATCATTTTGCATGAGGAGTGTGTCTCTACAGACTTCAGTTCTTTCCCTGGTTGAGGACAGCATTTAGTTAGATTAGCTGATAATAGTTACTTAAATGCTTTCATTGCATTAGTAAACATAGTACACAATCTGTTTCTTTGGACTAGCAGCTTTCTATAGGAATTTCTAGTCAGTGAGGCATAAAGTGCTTGTATAATTGATCCGTGAATGAGTCATCATAGGTTAATAACAAACAATAGAATTTGTACATCACCTGATGTCAGCTCAAGCACAGTGCTTTGCAGTGAAAGCAAAACCTTATACATTCAGATTGGGAATCAAATGAAAGGAATGCTGTGTGGAATCCAAGCATTCCCTTCCGCTGATGAGTCTTGTTCTAATGTACTGCCAACCTGGTGTTGATTCATTTCCTATGTAGCCCTGTTCATTTAGAATAGCATACCAGAAGCTATAAGCAGGCAGTGTTTTTGTTGTCCATTACAAGGACTTGCAAACAAGGACTTGCAAAAAATCTCTTTTTTCAAGGGTAAATATTCTGTTTAGAGATGGTTATCATTTTGAGGCCAATACTGCTTTCTCTGTATCTAGTTTGAGTGAGATTTAGAGATGGATTTTATGTTTTATATACAAGTAACAGTAGTTTTGAATGGACTGTTTATGTATTGGGGTCTGTTTTTGTTTTGGTTAGCCACCTTTAGCTAAAAGGGAAGGCTTCAAAAAGTGAGTATAGAGAATCTAAATAATGAAGCTTTGGTCAGAGAATCTGAACAATGCTTTGTCTTCTGACCACCTGGAAACTTAGATCTCATTTGGATTTTTAACTTTAAAGTGTAAGGTGATTGCACCAAGTGATTAACTTAATGAATAACTGGTTACAAGTTTTGCAGTGTATCCTATAGCCCCTAACAGATGTCCTTTCTAAACAAGTGGATAACCTGATTGGACTTGTGGGGGCATCTCATTTTCCCCTCCTGCACTATTTCCACTTTCCCTTTCCCAAAAGCCCCTACATCTGCTCCCCTTTTCCTTCTTCTTTCACTCCTTTCTACCCACCAGCCAACCTACTGTTATCTCCTTCCCCATTTCCAGCTTTTCCTCCCTCCCTTCCCATCAAAAGCCTCTTTCTGGAAAAAGTCTGGCCTGGTTGGATAGTGCCAGCCTGGTCACTGGGCCAGGCCAAGTTGTGTGGTTCCAGCCAGGCTGGATCCTGTTACATTTTGGGGGGAACCTGTAGAGACCTGGGAGCACCTTCCTCTCTGCTTCTAGCTGCCACCATATGGATCACCATGGTTAGATTGGGGTGAGACAGTAGAGCAACAGCTGCCTAGATGGTGAAGATGGAAAAACACATCCACCCTGTATGTTGCCTTCTGAGATCTCAAAGGGGCATTTGGTTTGGTAAGCAGGGAACTCTTATGGGAAAAACTTATGAAAATGGGTATTGATGGTAGGCTGCTCGCCCTTGTCAAAGCTCTATATACAAATACCACTCTCCAAGTAAGATGTGATCCATCGGGAAAATTAATGCCAAAAAATCAATCTTCCAAAGGTGTCAAACAAGGTTGCATTTTGCCCCCCCTGTTGTTTAACCTGTTCATTAATTATTTGTCCCTTGACCTAAAATCGGTCAATTCACCTTGTCCCAGCTTTGGCAATGTGACCCTACCATTGCTTCTATTTGCAGATGATGCACTGTTGCTCTCTAGAATGAATATGGGGCTAAATTGCTTGTTATCCAAATGCAGTGATTATTGTACACAGAATTCATTATGCATCAATCCTGCCAAATCTAAGGTGGTTGTGTTCACTAACACTTATAAACCCAGCAGATGGATGCTAGACGGTGCATCGGCTGAACAAGTTAAGTTCTGTAAATATCTTGGAATTGTTTTCCATCACAAAGTCTGTTGGTACAAACATAGAGACCTAGCTATGACAGCTTGTAGAGCTACTGTGGTGGGTGTGGAGAATTTTTTTTTTTTTTACAAAATGTAATAGGTTTATCCCTGCTGCAGTGAGAGTTTTTAACATGAAAGCGATTCCCCAATTGCTCTATGGGATCCCCTTGTGGATTAATGCTTGGAATCAAAAAGTTGAGAGGATCCAGTCAGCCTTCTTATATAAAATATTTGGAGTGCCGCATTGCATTCCTTATGCTGCACTCTGTTTGGAAGCAAGACAACATCTTCTTGTTACGAAAGCTTGGCTGGCTACCTTAAGGTTTTGGGTTCACCTGTGCTTTAATTCGGACACTGGTAGCCTTACCTATCATATCCTCCCCCAGCTCCATGGATCTAAGTGGTGGCGGGCAGTTGAAATTAAAATACTTTCCCTGGGATTTTCCTGGATACCAATGCTACCTCCTTCCGAACTCTTTTTTTCAACTAAAAAGGCGACTTCTTGATCAGGAGCTCCAAGTTTTACAGGACCAAGCGCGAACTAATTGCTCCCCCCTCTTTTTCAACATCAAATTTAAAACCAACTAGATGGCAGATTATTTGAGTATACTCCAAGAGCCCAAGCATAGATGGATATACACTAGGGCTCGTTGTAATTCCTTCCCTTGTTCCGTACTCCAAGGGAGGTTTCTTAAAATTGACTCGCAAGAGCGGAAATGTTCCCACTGTATCACAGTGGTGCAATCCATGGAACATATAATGCTCGACTGTCCCAAATATGAGGGAGCTAGGACCAGGCTCTTGGCTCTACTTCCTGTTAAGTTTAAGGAATACTCTGCTGCTGGGAAGGTTATATTCCTATTAAACAACTCCTCTTCTGTGATTTTAACTTCTGTAGCTAGGTTTCTTTTAGGAATTTTGGAATAATACCTTTGATGGTTTTATGTATGGAACATTTGTCTGGATAATGCTGGTTGTTATATTGGTATTATGCCTAATGAAGGTTTTATGTATGTACTCTAGCTAAATCCGTGACCTGGGCCTTCATAAAAAGGGAGGCATCCAGGATCACACCCAGGCTTCTAACACTTGGTGCTGGTGTTAATGTCACCCTGCCCAAAGTCAGAAGCTGGTGACGCAGTCCTGGGTCCCCCCAGCCCAGCCACAGGACCTCTGTTTTAGATGGTTCCAGTTTTGGTCAACTCTGTTTCAACCATTTCACTGCAACCTCCAGAAACATGGCCAATATATCTGGGATGGTACCTGACCAGCCAGCCGTCAACAGATATAGCAGAGTGTCATCTGTATACTGATGACAACCCACCCTGAAACTCCAGACTAGCCGGAGAAGGGGCTGCGTGTATAACCAATTGGCCATGCTGACAGAGGCTGATGGGAATTGTAGTTCCTGAACATCTGGAGAGCCGCAGGTTCCCTACCCCTGGTGTAGATGTTAACACTAGGGAGAGGATGATCCCCTGAGAGCCTCCACAAACCAAAGAGTATGGTGGATAAATCCTGGCTCCTTGTTGCTTTGTGGAGAGCTGATACGGAAACCGCATTTATGTTGTAAAATTACATGCTATAATAACAGGGTAATAATAATAGTGGTCCCACTATGGGCTCAGACTTATATTGCGCAATGTGAAACCTGAAAAGCAGTCTCGAAAAGAGTAACCTTTCTTCAAGATTCTTCCCAACAGACATTTGGGTCTCACAACACTCTGAGCACTATGGCCATCTTGTTGGTATAGATTTTGGCATTCAGAAGTGTGAGTAAAGTGCTGAGCTGAAGGTAAGAAAAGATAGTAAATCCATCTACAAAATATTACCTCTCCCCCAACTGCTGAGTGGTAAGATGATTGCCACTGATACAGATCAGAAAGGGGAAAAAGGAGAAGAGTTTGGATTTATATCCCCCCTTTCTCTCCTGTAGGAGACTCAAAGGGGCTTACAATCTCCTTGCCCTTCCCCTCTCACAACAAACACCCTGTGATGTAGGTGGGGCTGAGAGAGCTCCGAGAAGCTGTGAGCTCCAAGAAGCATATTGACCTATGACAATTCAAAATTTATAGTAATTGCTGGACATCTGATTTCATTGCTGATTCTTGCAACAGATGTTCTCGTCCCACTGAAACAGTAGCTCTCAAAATGCCTTGCTCCATTGTTATTGGCTTTATCTGTGATAACACAGAAAGATCAATCTTGGTTTCCTCCATTGCAATTATTTGTCTGAACGTCCTCTATTGCAACATTAACAGATTTTATCTTTTTACCAACAGTGAATACTTGATAAGTATCACTTTGATGTAAAGTAGTATTTACAATATTAATAATTTTGCGAGAATAATTACTGAGATCTGTCCCTCTGTGTGTGGTGCGTGTGTGAGGCCGTTTCAAGACGGCCGCTGAAGTATCAGCGCCCATCACCGCCAAAGAGTGCGGGCGGGCGTAGCGCAAGTCTGCTCTCCTGCGATGAACGAAGGCGAGGCGGAGGTCAAACAGACGGCCACGCGTGCTCCACACGGAGCCGCCGCTTCCCCCCCTCCTCCCCACTCACGGCGTCCTCGTCGTCGCCTACTGGGCGTCGCAGCCCCGCCCACGCTGCCCTCTGACCCCTGGAGGTCGGAGGACAGTGTGGGCGGGGCTGCGACGCCCAGCAGGCGACGACGAGGACACTGTGAGTGGGGAGGAGACGGGAGACAGCGTCTTCCCCAACAACAACCCTTTAAAGGGTTGTTGTTTAGGGCGGCCTGAGGCCGCCCTGGGGGGAGGGAAGCGCATCCAGGTCGCCGCTGCTGCAACGCACCCTGAAACTCCAGACTAGCCGGAGAAGGGGCTGCGTGTAGATGTTAACACTAGGGAGAGGA
This sequence comes from Sphaerodactylus townsendi, assembly GCF_021028975.2. NCBI lineage: Eukaryota > Metazoa > Chordata > Lepidosauria > Squamata > Sphaerodactylidae > Sphaerodactylus > Sphaerodactylus townsendi. Next base: position 35,871,898 of record NC_059431.1, read on the forward strand.
TGATCCCCTGAGAGCCTCCACAAACCAAAGAGTATGGTGGATAAATCCTGGCTCCTTGTTGCTTTGTGGAGAGCTGATACGGAAACCTGTGCGAACGGCGGCCTGGGGGCGGCGTTTTTACCGCCCCCAGGCCGTCGTTAATTGGCCGTGTGGAAACGGCCTGAGAGAGAGCACTACAGGTGATACTGTTTTATAGTTGCAAACTAATGACGTTTATGCATGTAAAGTGTTCTACTGAGATCCCAGTTTTCTCCAGGTATATTTTAAAAGATGGTTTATTTTACTCACAGTTGGATGAGAATTCCTATCAGGAGTCACATGATAAATATTTCACTGACCAAACAATTAGAAACATGGGGGAGATTTCATATTCAAGTGCTTCCCTATACCTATGTACACACACTATTATCACTGCAGTGTGTGCATGTATATATGACAGACACTAAATGAAATACCACATACACACACCCATATAACATAGAGAGACTAAACAAAATCTTGATTGAGATGTAAGAAAAAAGATTTGTCTCATACTGAAATGTGTGAGTTTTTTAAAAATTGACCTTTCTTGATAGTTGTTGACAGATCAAATCTTTAGGAATTAAAGATAGGCATTAAAATACTTGTCTTTATAAAGAGCAAGAAAGTGCGGGTTATCATTATCTAGATACTGTTATCTAGGCTGTTATTTCCTGCCATCTCAGGTCACTGTGGGTGGGAAGGCAATGTGTATTCCTAGCTTTGCCAGAAATAACTGTATTAATATTGTGTGCAGTGACCCTTTTAATTCCCCAGTACATGCAGCCAGTGTGTGACTGTCCATAGCCGAAGTGCTGCAAGAAACAGTCTTAACTTACATGGCCTTGTATTGTAGGCATAACACAGTTCTTTGGGGCCTGATCTTTTCTTGATCAATAGGTTAAAAGTACCTTTCGACATTCACAATAATATTATCATTTATTGAAAGATACCGTGCACATGTGTGCCTGTTAAATATTTAAATGCTAAAGAATATCAGCCCTTTTCCCCTTCTATTTTTAAACTGAAGCATTTATAAGAATTCGTTCTGATCTTCAAACACTATGAAGTAGGCATAGGATTTTGGCTCAATTGTTTGTACAATTGAATTGCTTACTTTTTGATCAATCTTGAGGATAAACAAGACAATCTTAATTTAAATGTTGCATCTATTTTGGAAGGGTTGGGTTGTTGGAGGGAATTGCTTAATATCGTTTAAAACTGCCTTCAATAGAAGTCTCTTTCAGCGTGGTCATAGTAATGCTTCTTCAAAAGAGATGCTGATTAAGAAACCATGTATTTTATTGACTGACTTTTCTTTATATGGTGCAGTTGGTAATGCTTCTGTCAGGAAAAAATCGCAACCTTTTTGTTCTGGGTTATGATTTTTTAGAGTATGAGAGGTTTGGGGTTCAAATCCTGCCTAGGCCCTACTCGGGTTGATGGAAAAGCAGTAGGACACATGGTTGACATTTTTATTCCACTATTCCTCTGAGGAGCAATGCTGGTGTACATGGTTCTGTCCTCTCTTGACACAGCAATCCTATGAGGTAGGTTAGATCAATTTATAGACTTCAGGTAGCTGATGCACAGAAAAGTAAGGAAAAAGGAGAAATGATAAATGGATCTACATTAGTATCTTATTGTACTAAAGGAACATCAGTCATAGTTCAAAATGGAGGAAGAGCTTAATACTTACGTTTATCAACTTGTACATGTATATAGTCATGATCATATAATTATTTCATTTAAAATTATTTGTTATTAGCAATATATGTTAGAAGACCAACCATTAGTATATATATTGTTATACTTTGAAATCATGTTTGTATGAGATGAACTTGACAGTGCTTTATACATTATAAGTAAAAGGCTCATATTCTAGGCAGGCTATGTTTACCGGGGGCAGGGGGTGTTGCCATTGCCTTCCCCAGCTATGCTTTATCCCCAGGAAACTGGGTACTCTCTGATATATGAATGATAAAGTAGACATGGGAAAAAAAGTCAGTGTATTTTAAGAGCAACTATTGTAGCAACTCTAAAAAAAACTTAAAATAGCCTTAGAGAAGTATTGCTCAAAAATAATCACATGATCTGAAACAGTGAATGGGAATAAGTGGTCCCATCCTCACATGTAGACCATAATAAAAATAGTGAAAATGTATAAGAACAGACAATCAAATTTCCAAAGTTTGGTTGCATTTAATACTTTAAACAACAAACAGGGAAATAGGCAAAATAATAGCAGAGATGGCAGAAGAGTAAGATGGTATCAGGATCCATAGAGTCTTGTAGTGAGCCATCTTATTCATGACATGCCTATCTAAGGGAGAGGTGGAAAGAAAAAAGTTGGTGCCAGATCAGTGTGTTAAATCTCAAAGGGATCTTGGAACAGCATCATTTTGCAGACACATTTTAATTAAAAGCTTGGAAAAGGGCCAGTAGACTTCATTTCCATTTATGTTTGTAATATTGAAAATGGACAGGCCTGTCTGCTTTGTAAGTTCATTTTGTTGCTAAGTTAAGCCACTAATGTCTGGTCAACGGCATTTCACAATCAATATGGCTTTCAGGGTCAAGGTTAAATTTTATAGGTGGATGGGAACTTTCAGTTTTAAATTCTGAATTTAGACCTTGCAACTTGTTCCCAGTTGTGTTGCCAGTCTTGCTGTTCAAGGCTGGTCTCCCAATAGGCTTCGTGGCATTATCCCTCATATTTGCTTTGTGTTAAGTGATTGTCTCGCTCAAAATGGTTTTCTTTGTGATAATTACACCCAGCCTTCTTTGCTGAACTTTCCTAATTGAAACTTAAGAGGCAATTGGTTCTTTTAATTACTGATGCAAAAGTATTGCACAAACATTGCGTGGAAGCAGGGAATTCAGCTAGTACAGTTCATGGAGTCTTGTGGAAACTTTCAGTAACAAAATTACCTTCAGAAGTCCATAAGGTCATGGATACAGGGAAGAACTCTTGACAAGTCTATAACGATACTTTTCCAATTGAAGCCCATTTCATCCCCTGCAACTCCCTCCCTTCAGCTGCTAAATTGGCCCGGCTTTTTATGACACGCATTTATCGATTGCACTTGATCCCCAATAAGATTATTTTGGATTGAGGAAGCCAGTTTATTTCTCAGTTCTGGAGGCATTTTCTAAAGTTGTTGGAAGTTGAGCAAGCCCTTTTGTCTGCTTATCACTGATGGCCAAACAGACCAATGCTACTCTGGAGCAACACCTGAGAATCACCAAGATGGTTGGGCAGACCTCCTCCCCTTTCCAGAATATGCGTACAATAACGCAGTGCACAGCATGGGCAAGAGCCCCTTTGAGTTGGTGTACAGTCAGACAAAAATGGCTAAACCATTTCTTTTCCTGGGGCTTGAGGTAACAGGGGCCCCAGAACTGCAAGAATGGATTGACTCAATTGAACAGGCATGGGGCCCGATCCAAAAAACTCTCCAGCATGCCAAAGACTCTCAGAAGCAGCAAGCTGACAGAAAACCAAAGCCGGTGACTCTGGGGATGGGGGAATGGGTGTATTTGGCTACTAAGAACCTGCAAGGGGTGCGAAGGTGTCGCAAGTTGGGCCATAAATATACCGAACCTTTGAAAATCATCAGTAAAGTAAATGAGATGACAGTTGAACTGGAGCTGCCAAAGAACTTGTGAAAAATTCACCCTGTGTTTCATTACAGCCTGTTGAAGAAGGTGCCCCTCCCAGATGAGTGGCACCCACATTGAGAGCTCCCACCTACATTCTGGGTGGGAAGTGAGTTGCACCATGAAGTTGAAACCATTCTGGACTCCACCGAAAGTACCTTCAATACCTGGTGTCATGGACTAATTACCCTCCAGTTTCAATGAGTGGGTGGACGCTCAGCATGTGTAGGCCCCCAGATTAATAAAGGCCTTTAACCGTGCGTATCCTGAGCAGCCACGAGGCCGTAAGGAGAGCAGAATGTCAGGAGGGAGCCTGACATCAAGCAGAGTTGCATAAGGGGGGATGGGGAATGAACACTGATGGAAAATTACTTTCGTTTTCCCTAGGTAACTAAGTAGAGGCATCCAGAGCCAGGCAGCAAAATCTCAGCCTTCTGACCCTGAGTCCATCCTGCACTCCTGTCTTTCGCGCTTTCTGTAGTGTGGGATAGTATTACGGGTGAGGGAGTGGGAAGGAAGATATGGGGTTGATATCTTAAGGTTGTTTGAAGATTCCTTCAGAACTAGCTTTTCCCCTCTAACCCATTTGTCTACCAATAAAGGCTTTTAAACTTTCAAGTTGCAGAGTCTGATTTGGGAAACAGATCTGGAGTTTGACACTGGGACTGTTCCATTCCCAGCAAAGATTTTAAATACGTGGAGAATCAATTGGTTTTGAACACAGTTATTCATAGCTAACAAGCTTATACCAAGCCAAAGTATATGCTTTTGAGCTGGAATGGTTCAGCTTACAAAGTTGTTGGCCTGCTCGTGCACAGAAAGAGATGCCTTCTCTAGGATGGTTACTATTCCGACACACTTATATGAAAACAAACTGTACTTTTTTCAAAACTGTTATTTATTGAGTCTAGCAAATAGTACACTACTATCATTGACAAAACTGCCTCTTATTGGATGACAGCCCTAATTTTAGCTCCTATGAATTGATAATAGTAGAAAGGCAGATGTATTCAGAATTTTTTAATATTCAGAAGTTTGAACACTTTAAATATGTTGTGTAAAAAAGATTTATGCAGCTTTGTGCATTAGTGAAAGTTTCTACAGACAGAAGAATTAGACACATTGAAGAACAAAAATCATCATGGCTCCTGCCTCACTAACCCTTTCTTTGAAAAAGCAAACAAGGAGGTAAATAAGGGTGGGTATCATGGCCCTGTAATATGTCTGCCAGGGCCCTGCCATTTTTCTTTCAGGTCACTCATAGAGGGCAGCCTTGGGAATTGTTTGCTGTGCTTCCAGTTTATAACAGTCTGTCTCATATCTCACTTGTTAAAGATTTCTGCGGTTGAGATTTTGAGTGCCTGTTTCTCACTGTCCAAGGAATGTGTCTGAGTGTGTCTTCCTGCCAAAAGGAGGAGGGGGTTTGTGGGAATGACGTTGCCACTGTGGGGGATATATTGCTTTGTCTGTTCTAGTGTAGTCAGTTCTGACAATAAGAAATCATCGACTTTTCTATGCTTGTAATCAATAAATAAGAATTCTGCTTTCAAAGTACCAATTTGTTTATTGAACAAATGCGGAGTTGTGGGAAGACTTGGTCTTCCAAAATGATCTTGATAAGAAAATTGTTAAAAGAAAATTGGTACAAAATGTTTTATAGATGGTATATAGCCCCAGAAGACATTAGGAAAATGGATTAAAAAAATACAAGGGATCATTTTTTCACATGTGATGGCCTTGTAAAAAGGCAAAAAAACAACAACTGGATAATGATCCATACAGAAATGCAAAAAAATTAAAATTAAATTTCAAATGTACCCCAAAATTATGCTGTTAGGTATTTTTCCAGAAAACATACCCAAACAACAATAATTATTTCTGTACCTATTAACTGCAGCAAGAGTTGCCTTTGTGTCTTGCTGGAAAAAGGAAGGCTATCCAGTTCAAGATAACTGGGAAGACAAGATGAGAGAGAGTACTTTACTATGGCTATATTGACTAAATTTGTTAACAGAAGACCAGGGGACGGGAGGGTGATCCTGAATCTGCAGACAGTAAACAGATATCTCAAGCTCTGCTGGTTCAAAATGGAATCCCTCTGCACAATTATGGAAGCACTCCGTCCAGGAGGCTACCTGGTATCTCTGGACCTTACCGAGGCATATTTGCATGTCCCAATTCTACTCAGGCACAGACAATTCCTCGGGTTCTCTACAGGAAAATATCATTTTCAATTCCGAACCAAGCAGTCAAATATAACTGGTCAGGGTCTGGATGTCAAATTGGGCCTTGGATCAGTAGATCTGGTCTGCTCAGAAGGTGGAAGGGATCTCTCGAGGCTAGCTCCCGGATGGTGGAAAACCATGGTCTCTTGGGCCAGAAGGGAGCTATGAGTATCAGAGTCGCCTGTTCCCTTGATACCGACGTAGTTGAAATAGAAGAGGAATCGGAGGGAAAGCATATAGGACTACCTGTGGCCATCAGTGCATCCATTGCGTAAGCTGACTGGTGGAAATAACGGGTCATGAACTGCAGGAGCTGGGCATTGGCCGGGGATGCAAACAGGTCCACTTGGACTTGAACATCTCTGGATGAAGTTGCCTTTCCCCGTTAGAGATGATTTGTCATCTGAGCCAATCCGCCTTGGTGTTCAAATGCACGCAGATGTGCTCTGCCCGGATCGAGAGAAGATGAGTCTCGGCCCATGTCAGAATTTTGTTTGCTTCCTTGTGGAGTGCCTTGGTTGTTGATATAGGCTTTCGCTGTCATGTCCGTTCTGATGAGGACATGATGTTGTGTGATCAAGCCTTTGAAGTGTTGAAGAGCCATGTAGATGGTACAGGTTTCCAGTAGGTCGATCGGTAACTGACTTGTTGATGGAGACCAAGTCCCTTGAGTTATGTGCGACCCCAACATGGTGCCCCAGCCCTGCAGACTGGCATCAGTGAATATTTGTATTCGGTTTGAATGCAGGTAAACGTTTCCCTGTGACAGATTTTTGGCTCATGTCCACCATTTCAAGCAGAACTTGTGGTGGTACTGTCAAGATCCTGTCTCTTTTATGTATTATGTCTGACTGATACGGCCGGAGACAGTACTGAAGTGGCCTTGCCCGTTGCAATGAACATCCCTAGCAGGCTGGTTAGATGCATTAAAGAAGAGTTCCTGGCAGTAATTATTTTTGATGCCGATGCTTGAATTTTGTAAGTTTTGTTTGCTGGGAGAAAGAGAACATTGCTGATGTATCCACAACTGCATCCAGATGTTCTATGAGCTGAAGTAGAGAAGAGACAACAAAGTTTAGAACAGAACAATAGATAAAGCTGCTGGAGGAGTCGAAGAATCCGTGCACTCCCTGCAGAGGCAGGAAAAATACTGGTAAAATGGAGTCCAGAGCCTCTACAGGAAGTGACGAATTCTTTTCCCTGCCTCCCTGAGCAAAAGCGAGAAACACTCAGAAAGATGTCCTCTGCCTCCAGGAGAATTGGTCACTGTGTGAAAAAAAATATGCTGTCCTGGGTTGGCCATTGGTTTAATCCTGGGTTGGCCATGGAACTCTTCCTATGTTGTGCAGGCTACATGAATGTCAAACATAACAGAAAATTAAACACAAGTGAGCTCCCAAAGGCATCTGGTGGGCCACTGCGAGTAGCAGAGTGCTGGACTAGATGGACTCTGGTCTGATCCAGCAGGCTCTTTCTTATGTTCTTAAGTGGCTTGAAATACAATACTAGTGTATATTTTGTTTCATAAGAACTCAGGACATTCTACTGCATAATCACCATCTGATTCTGTGAATGATGCTGTCACCCTTGAGTGAACTTGAAAAAAAATTGCTTTTAACTACTCTCCACATTTATTAAGGAGACTAAATGAGTTTGGATAACATCAAGGGGTGACTGCACCTGAACGGCCACTTTAAAGTCAGTGACTGCTAACTAGCAGCCCGTGAGGTACATTTGGAGGTTACCATTAGTTTCTGCAGTCCCAGCTGCATTTCACATGATGTGGGAAACCTGACCAGCACACACAAACCTTTGCCTGACCAGCACACACAAACCTTCACTTCCAGGGCACACACGCACACTGCTTTCCTCAGGCTTCTCCTCCACTTCCTTGCAGCTCATTAAGAAGATACCTCAGAGCCTCTTCCTAGTGGAAATTCTCTCATTTTTGGCAATAGGGCTGCTGAGTGAGTTGGTGCTTTATGTATTACAGATCACTGTGTATGGTGTTGCTTTGACTTTGGGTGTGTCCTGCACAGAATGATGAGCACTCAAGAGTGCACAAGTTTCTGTTTTTCACTATGTGCAACCCTGAGGATGCCTGAGATTTTGATGAGACTGCAGAGATCACTTAGGCTTTGTGACTGAAAGTGCTGATAAAGAAGCCCTAGAGACCTGGTAGTGATAGCTGCAGTGAGGGGAGGGTCACATATGGGGAGCTTGAGAATTGCACTAACCAGCAATTGGGATGGTAGTTGGTGAATGATGCTACCGACTGAAGAACAATACTGGTCTTAGGTTTGACTCACAGGACTCCTTAATTGCTACAATCACGACTAATTCTCTTGGGTATCCCTCCAAATATCACCCTATCCAAACTGTTGGGGAGGAAGACTGAGACCATTTATGCCCTTGTGGTCTACCCTGAAGTGAGTATACCTTCGGCTCTGATTCTTGGTTGTGCATATGATTTCCCCCTTCTGAACGCATGCTGCTGCAGGTCGGAGAAGCCCCACACATTTCCAAAAGCGGGCAAAGTGCAAAGCAGAGCAGAATGCGTTTGGCTTCCTTTGGGTTTTTTCTCCTCCCTGCCTGCTCCTCTGCTGGCATTTCTGGCAGATTAATGGAACTTCTTTTTTTAAAAAAAATGATGCTCTTGGTCTATCACAGGAGCAAAGTGGGGGTTGGGTGGAAAAAAAGGTGACAAACGTTCTCCCTACCTGGAAGCAGAGACCAGGCAAAATGGTAGAATCAGTGCGGCACCTCCTCATGTGTAAACCGAGAAATGCAGGGAGACCCCAATGAGGAGCAAATAGCCTCGGGGTAAGTACTGTGTGCATAACGGGTCTGAGAATGATACTCTCCTCTTCTAATGAGCACCTACCCACCCTTCAACAGTAATGAGATCAGGCCAATTTATATGTCCCAAACAGGGACTGCTATTCTTATATGGGAGTTTTTTGAAAATGGGGCACATTTGGGGCAAATGTGCTAGGCAAATGGTGCATGCATGCTTCAATTTTGTTGTTGCAGCTTTTGAAGTTCTTTTACAACATCATACCTCTGACCCTGTGACTTCTAACAGCTCTAATTTTTTTGTTCTTTAAAAACTGAGCAATATGAACAGTAAACCTTTTCAACCAATTTCATAAATGTCTATTACAATTTTGCTCCACACTTCCTCCAAGGAATTCAGGGTGGCATACCTGACTTTCCCCACTTCTGGTTCCTTCATAACAACTTGGTGAGAAAGGCTTGGTTGAGAGGGAGTGGCTGGCCCAAAGCCACCCGGTGAACTTTGCAGCTAAATGGGATTCCCAGTCTTAGTGCAACACTTTAACTGCTGCCCGATTCATGTCTCTCAACTGCACAGTAGTTCCGTTCATTTAAAAACAAACAAAAAGCAAAACAAAAACAAGCATCTTCAGAAATGTTTCCAAAGCTGAGAAATTATCTAAAACCTAATAAAGTGTGTAAAATACAACTGTCTTTCAGTTATCCATACTTTGCACTTATTATCCAGTTTGGTTTATTTTATTCTGCAATTTCCAGAATTTGGGGAGGTTAACCAATTAGCACCAACTGTCTCTTGCCAATTTGAGGTCAATAGTGATGATGTAAGCTTCTGCACTAAATAACTTATCTTTTATATATATGAGCTTGTTTTATCCTGACTTTATGCCAATAAAGGTGTGATTGATTGATTGATTGATTGATTGATTGATTGATTGATTGATTGATTGATTGATTGATTAGGGTGCTGTGTGGTTTATCTGTAGTCATCCTGTGCCTGTGTGGAGCTGATCAAAAGGAACAAAGGCCAGACTACTTCTATTCAGATGCTTCACCTATTGACTTTGCTATCTCTTTTGATACTCACTACCTTCATTGAGAAGTTATCTGGTGATGAGATGTGTGAAGAATGCGCCAGATCCTCTAATCTGAGTTGTTTTCAGCGCAGGCTGGAGGAGTCCCCTGCTCTCTCTGTTTCTGGGGCTGCTGTAAATGTCCATTACTGATGCTGAGCGTCCACAGGTCGGACCTGCAACTTCCTGATCAACAATGCACAACAGCAAGTTTGCCTGCTTCAAAGTGGCTATCAAGCGCTGTCAGGGTGAGCCAAGCAAAAGCTCTCTCAATTTATTCATACTGGTTTCCCTTTAATGAGGCTGTTTATCTGATTATTCAGGTTAATGGATTAAAAACCTGATGATTGACTAAAAAGCACCTCCAATAAAACCGGGCAGCAGATTAACAAATGTTCATCTTTAATATAGAAGAATTCACAAAAATTACAGGTCATGGGCTCTATGTGAGAAATATTTTCCCGTCAAGAACAGTTTTTATTCATATGCAAATGTACACAATTGTTGTTTCTTTATGAGGTAGCTTGTGTTTATACTATGGTTGACTTAGGAATTTTTATTAGATGTGTTTATTTTCTTTGTTCGAAGAGCTATCTTGGGTATTCTTGAGGGGGAAAGTGGAATCTACAATTTTAAAGAAATGAGTTAGATCCATAGGTTATTAATCAAATCAAACTCCTGATTAGCAGATGGAGATTTGTTTAAACTTGGGATGGGTCCTAGTTATAATTCGGCTTCTGCTCCTTTCTTGCTTTCAGCATTCACTAAAATTGCCTGCAATTACTTGCTTTTTGACTGCACGGATTCCAAGCTGTACAAAGCATCTGTATCATTTGAAAAATATTCATGATTTCTAAGATCTAGAGCACTTTCCCCCGCACCAAGCACCATGAAACTTCTCCCCATTTCCTCTCAAATCTGAATAGTCCTGGCAAGCCCTTCAAGTACATCCTGGGGAACTGGTCGAGAGTCAGGTGCAAGCGGTGTTTCACCAAGGGGGCCAGTGCCGCAGATGAGAAGCGGCACCAGTTCTGCTCTGAGAGCTTCGGGACCGGCGGCCCACCCTGCTGAAGGCCGGGCGCTCTTCGGCCCAGTGAACAGGCTGGCCTTTGGGCCTTGGCAGCTTCGGATCAGCCGCCGGGGAGAGCCACTGGCTCGGGCCCCCCGCTTTCCCCTGCGGGAGGAGGAGGCGAGGCAGTCAGGGCCGAGGAGCCACCGGGCCTGCGGGGTTGGATGGCTGGATGGCCGGGGGGCGGGGAGGCGGTGGGAGTCCGCGGTGCGCGGGCCCGTCGCCCCCTCCCACCCCCCAGCCTCATTAGCAGCCCTTAATGAGACCCCTTTAGGCCGTGACGTGCAACCGCTCCATCTCATTAAGGAAATCGCTCTTCAATGCTGATTATTTTATTTGCAGCCATAATTATATTTCTTTCGGCTAAATCACGGTTTAATCGAGCCCACATGGAGGGCAGCAGCGCTAATTACGGCGGGGGATGCGGCGGCGGCGGCGGCGGAGGAGGAGGAGGAGGAGGCAGCGCGCCTCTCGGACCGCTCGGCCGGAGCAGCAGGCCAGCCGGGCGCCAAGGCCTCTCCTGCTCCTCCGGGGGCTCGGCGGAGGGAGGGAGGGGGGGGGGGCGGCGGCTGCAGGGAGCGCGATCGGGGACGCGGGAGGAAGGGGGGGGGGAAAGGAGGTGGTCTGAAACACAACAACTTATTACTTCTAATTCCCCAACTGTCACCAAATCACCTGCACGAAACAAGAATCTAATTTGTTAAGCTGGCATTTCTGCAGATGGAAGATCGATTTTCTCTTTAGATTTCTCTAATTGAGTGAATATAGACGCCCCGAATTAGCCGCACTTGGGGGCTGCGGGAGGAGAAGAAAGAAAGGAGGGAAGAAAGGAGGGAGGGAGGGAAAGGAGGAGGAAGGGAGGGAGGGAGATGCTTGGGGGGAAAAGTCAACAAAAATCATCCTTGTAAAATAAGCCGTATTACCTCCAGAACTGCCCCCTCTCCCCCCACCCCACCCCACTAAGAAAGGGAGGTAGATCGAAAGGTCCCTGGATTGAGTGACAGGCATATTCCTGGCGCTAACTGGTTTTAAAAGAAAAGGTTAGGACGGCTGGAGAATACTAACCAACCGGCAAAGAGAAAGCCAGCCAGGGGGAGAGAGAGAGAGAGAGAGAGCGGGAGACGGGGTGTGTGTGTGCGCGCGTGTGTGTTGGGGGGGTGTTGATGTCTGAAATTGCTTACAGAATTACATTTGTTTTTCTTGTGATTTTATTAAAAGTCACTCCTCATCTCCAGAATGCGTGAAAATATCTACTTTCCACTCAGATACACCGCATTAACTTGTTGGAGGCGAATTTGTTTGTTTGTCTATTTTATTTCTTTGGCTAGATAAGATTGATGCAGTCTTATTAGCGCTATATCTAGTTATAGAAAGAGATCAGGATGAGATGTTTTCTTTTTATTCCAATTACGAGGCTTGTCACCTAACTGAATAACTGATATATGATTATTTATCCCGAGCAAATAGAAATCAGAAAAGCGGCCCAACTTAACACAGACAAACAAAAATATGTATGTTTCTTATTATAGCCAACCTGGGTAATTGGCCAGATTAACAGGATGCCGTTCGGGAGGGAAGGAAGGGAAACTTCAGGTAGCCCGAGAGGGAGGTCCCCCCCCCCCCCCCAACGCAGCGCCTGATCGCCTGTTTAGTCCTCCGTCGGGGTGTGATTTCCTTCTCGGAAAAACACGCGCAAGTCGTTCTGCTCCGGTTCTGCTCTGGGGGCGGTGGGGGGGCGGGGAGAATAACGGCCCAGGACCCGGCTTTGAAGCCTGGCATGTCCTGAGCATCCAAGGGATCTCGGCCACACAGCCCGCGGCGCCAGGGGGCAACCAGTGCAGCAAAAAGAAATACTACTAAATCACAATCGCAACAATGGTAAACAAGAGGAGCTGGATTGGAAAAGACTTTGGGGTGCGGTTTGGGAAGTGTTTTGTTTCGGGTGCAGACTGGGGAAGGGGGCACGAAGAAGGCCAAAGGAAGCCTGAAAACAGCCCCCCCCCCCGCCCCTCAAGCCCGCTGGTGACAAATGGAAACCACTTCAAACCAGGCAGGCTTTTCACAAAGTCAAGGGAAAGAAAGGGAATCCAACGAGGGCGAGCTCGGGGCGCCTGCATTTGTCGACCAAGAGAAGCGGCCGCTGTGCCGTCCTGGCTGGGGGCGGATCTCGCGGCCCTGGGCGGAGGACCCGTGGGCTGGCGCAACCCTTGCCCTTTGGGGAAAGAAGGCGCCCCCCCCCCTCGCTCGGAGCCCGCTGGGCGGCCCAGTTGGCGGGCAGGGGCTGAGCGGCGCCCACCCGAACGCGTGGCGCCCACCTTGGCCGCGCCTGCTCAGCGCCCTTTCCAAGGCCCGGGCCGGTTGGGCGTCCTGGCCTGGAGACCAGCTCGTGGAGACGGTCCCGCGGGGTGTTGCCTGTGGAAGAAGCAAGCAGCCCCCAGGCGCGCGCGCACCCAGAGGCCCCCCCACCCCACCCCACCCCCCGAAGCCGGCTTGTAATTTGCGAGGAATTAAAATTGATTCTTTTCATCAGGCAAAGAAAATAGGAAAATGTGAGCTCGTTAATTACGGAGGGAGGCGCTTTCTCATTAGAGGCAACGGCAAGGCGACAATTCAGCAGCTACGTCGCGGCAAGGCCAAGCCGGATGATCCCAGCAGCCCATCTTGCAGCCCCCAAAAGACACGCTACCCCCACCCCCCACAAAACTGCACAGCCGCCCAGGGAAACAGGCGGCGGCGGCGGGGGGGGGGGCGGCGTCTGGCCTGGCAAAGGGTTCTTTCTAGGTGCCCGCCCTCCCCGCAAGAAGGGGCAAAGGGGCACCTAGAAAGAGCCCTTTGCTAGGCCACTGCCGGCCTGAATTCGGGGGGCTGCTCTGGGGACCCCAACCAAAAGCCCCTTGGCCGGGCCGGCAGCAACTTTGGTCTCTCCTCCTGCGGGCCGGAGATGAGCGCCCTATGCCCCCCCCCGCCATTCCCCTCCCCCCGTGGCTACGTGGCGGGCCTTGCTCGAAGAGGCCTCGCCGGATCGGGTCCCCTGAACGCCGCTTGCCCGGCTAGCAGGGCAGGGCGGGGGAGGCGTCCCTTGGGCTGCCCTCCTCACACAAAATTCAATCTCTCTTTTTTTATGAGAAGTAAACCGCCTAAATAAATTTTATTAGGGCCGACCAATATGTTTTGCCGGCCGTTCCCTTTGTTCCAGTCCTACGTGTGTGCAACAATCTAAAACCTATTTATGGAGGGAAAACCGCCGGATCCATCATCGAAAACCCGTTTACTGGGGGCTCTGAAGTGATTTTCCGAAGACGTTCTTGTCATGGTGCGGATTTGGGGGGCCTCCTCGCTGAGCCGAGCCTTGTTAGGGACTCCACTTTACCTGATCAGGTGGAAAAGACCTGCCATTACCCGAGGAGGGGGGCCTGACTGGCACTTTTCTGGCTTGGGGGGCGGGAAAGGAGGGGGCAGCCGGAAAGAGCCGCGGCAGAAGGGCGGGCGAGGAGAAGGAGATGACGAGCCGGCGCTTGGGAAAGACCTCGCCGCCTCTGCCCAGGTGTAATCCAATTCTCCCCAAATGCACCTGGATCGCAGAGCCGGAGGAGAGGCGCGCGTGGGGGGGGGGGGCAGTTACACGGAGACAAAAAATCAAGAATATTTTCCGACTGACGAATTCCCCCCGCCGCCGCCCCCCGCCCGGTTCAGATCCCCCCCCCCCATTTGCTGTCCTTCCTTTTCTCCCGCCGCCAGCCCCCGGCGATGGGAAGCCTTGGAAGGAATGATTTAGTTTGTTTATCCTGCTATAAAAATCAAGAGCAATAGAAAAGTCATAAAAGGCAGCGCGCCATCCATCACGCCGCCGCCGCCGCCCGGCTCCGCGGCGCGCCCTAAGCGAGATGGATCAGCCGCCGGCTCCGGCCCCTGCTCAGCGCCGCCGGGATGATGATGGGGCTGCCCGTTAACTCTCGCGCCCGGCGTTGATCGCCTGCCCACGGACGAAGAGCCCGGCAGGCCCGGGGCGCCCCTGCCGCCACCCCCCCCCCCAACGCCCAACGCCGCCTGGCCCCGGGTGCGGGAGGCGAAGGAGGGTCCCGGGGCGGCGCGGGGGGGGGGGGCGGTCTCCCTGGGCTGCTCAGCCTGAGCGGGACCTGCTGGAGAGCGAAGTCCCACAGCGCGTAGCTCTGAAGCCTCCGGCCAGGCAGGCAGTGGAAGCCAGCGGCCACTTCGGCCGCCCCCCTGGCGCCCGGGCTCTTCCCTTCGCCTTGGCTCCGGCTCTCTGGGCATCGTTTGGAGGGCGCCCCCTCCCTTGGCGACGTCCCCATCCAAGGCCGATGGGCCTGTGCGTATGTGTTGGGGATCACAGCCAACAACCCGCTCCCCCGGCCTTTGGAGCGGGCCCGGTTGGGCTGCTCCCTTCGCAGGCCTGGCTGGCATCGCGGAGGGAGGGGAAAGCCAGGAGGCCCCCTTGGCCCGCAGCTCACTCGGCCGCCTCCTTTGTCTCCCGCGCCTGCCGGCCCCAAACTCTCCGCCCCTGGAAAGATGAGGTCGCGAGCGCAGAAAGTCGCTGGCTTCGCCAAGGCAGTCTGTGGGGAGTCCAAGGGGTGCTCACGGCAGCCCCCCAGCCCCTGGTCCGGAGTTATGGAGCCGACTTTCCTCGGGCGAACCCTCCGGCCTTCAGCTTCAGCTAGCGCGCGCGCGCCGGGATGCTAAATGAACAAACTTAATTGCATCACTTTGCAATTAAAAATCAATGCTAATCAAGTTGGGTGTGGGAAATATCAGTTTTCATTGTGCCCGACCGAGATGGTATTTCCCCCCTTCTCTTTTGGAGAGTGGAGGCGTGGAAAAAAAGCCAAGTCAAATAACTTTAAAAGACCATTCTGTTCTGCTACAAATACAATTGAAACGGATTGTTTCGGAGCGGATCAGAAACGGTACAGAATTTTGCACTTAATTTCCTCCGTTATCATTTACAATAAGAACCTCTTGCCTTGACAGCCAAGTCTAAACAGTAGTAAATTAGTACAAATTTATACTGATTTTACTCTAATAATCGTAATAAAAGCTTATAGATTTGGCACTAATTACATAAATGCCTAATGATCTTGAAAATTACTCTGGTTAGAAATATATTACTAATCTAAACTTTGTTGTTGGCTGGCTTTGAAAAATCAGAACATTAGGAATGGTTCGCTTCCTTTGTGCAAAGCACTTGAAATTGTTGGGATAGTTTAACATATTCAAGAGGATCTTTTTTTACAAAAAAATTAACTTTATTTACTGACTTAAACTGAGTTTGGAGACGAACTGAACTCGGAAACTTTCTCTCACAAAGCCTCAAGTAAATGGGGCGCCTTTCGGCCTATACCCTCCCTTCCTGAGCCGGATTAATAGCGGAATTCATTTCTATTTTATGCAAATATTTAATGCGGAGGTCACTGGAGCAAGGAGGGAAAGGGCTGCGACTGGCCAGATCAATGTGCAAATTGCATTAAGGCCGGAGCAGGCTTTCTTCAGCGCCGTCTGCCCCAACCCTTCCACAGAGCGGCAGGAATCCAGCCCGCAGACAGGACTCGAGATCCTTAAATAAAGCCATCCGAACAATTCACCCCTCAGCGCAAAACACAGAGAGACCTGGCTCCCACCCACCCCACGCACCCCCCCCCCGTGGCAAAAGCCACGACAACCCCAGCATTTAAAGTGAGTTCAGAAGGAAGCGCGTGGGGAGCCCTTTCCCACAGATACCAGGTGCCGACCATCCACTTTCTCCCAATATTCCCCTTTTTATGGCTTTGGCTTTGTCAGTCATTTTCAACTAATTTCATCAGGAGGTCACTTTTGTTTAAAAAAAGAGAGGAGGGGGGAGGGGAGGAGGGACCGGTGGGGGGGGGGGCGAAGAGAGAAGGAAGGTTGTCTCTAATGCAATCAATCAGCTCGGGGGGAACCGAATTGTAAAAGGGGCTTTAAAAGCCCAGCCCAGCCCAGCCCGTGCGGCGCTGGCTGGGCGGCTGCCGCTGGCGGTGCCGGCGGTGCTGAGGCTGCGGGCGGGTGGAGCGGGGACTCTTTGGGTGCTGACATTTGCAGGCTGCCCTCCTGATTGGTCCCTTCGCTGAGCTGCTCACGGGTTCATTGAAGTGTTAAGCACCTCCCCGTCTCTCTAAAGGACATTATAATGCAAGAGACCCCCTTTTTAACCACACACCGAATTTTCTTTCATTTAGGCGATCTATATATATTATATCTATAAGCTTTAGAGAGCTAGATCTATTTTAAATAACTTTTTTTGGGGGTGGGGAAAAACAACCGCTAAAATTTGGGGGGGAACAGCTTTCGCCCTGGAGCGGTGCGCGATGCTCTCTCACGCCGACCTCCTGGACGCCCGGCTCGGTGAGTTGCCCCCCAAAGCCTTCTTTCCCCCCTCTGTCTCTCCCTCTTTTTCGCCCCCAGCAGCATCTGCGGCAAAGGAAGAAGCCAAGGGCAGGAAATTGACAATTTGTGCCTGATTTTACCTTAATGCGACCTAAATGGGCTAATTTCTTTAAAAGTAATTGTACTGTATTAAAGTTTAATTTGATTTAACATCCTCTCTTTAAAAAAACCCCAACAATTCAGGGATATGGAGACCCAAAAGCGAATTAGGGGTCATTTCTTTTCAGGTTTTGTGCCCTCGCCTTCCGGGTTCTGTTTCCTTTCCTGGGTGCGAGTTTCTGGCTTTTTCTTTCCCCCCATTTTCTTTGAAAAGAAGGATCGCGGGTGTGTGACTTGGAGACTTCGTACGGGGCCCCCTGGGCAGGGTGGAGTTGGTGCGAGTGGGGTTGCGGGCCAAGGGCGCCGGGCTGCGCCTCTAAAGTGGTTGGGCCCGCTGGGCAGCGGCGCGGCGTTGGCGCCCAGGCTCGGGGCGCCGCAGGGGGGCTGCAGGGCTGGGGGGCGGTCGGCGCCCTTCCCGGTAGGCGCCCGGCTGAAGCGTGGCGGGCCGCTGCTTTGCCTCCGCAGGGATGAAAGACGCCGCCGAGCTGCTGGGCCACCGGGAGGCGGTGAAGTGCCGTTTGGGCGTCGGAGGCTCGGAGCCGGGAGGCCACCCGGGCGACCTGGCTCCCAACTCGGACTCGGTGGAAGGGACCACGCTGCTGCCCGGCGACGATATCACCACGGTGGGCTCCACGCCCGGCTCGCTGGCCGTCAGCGCCAAAGACCCGGACAAGCAGCAGGGCCAGCCGGGGGGCCAGAACCCCAACCAGGCCGGCCAGCAGCAGAGCCAGCAGAAGCAAAAGCGCCACCGGACGCGATTCACGCCGGCCCAGCTCAACGAGCTGGAGAGGAGCTTCGCCAAGACCCACTACCCGGACATCTTCATGCGCGAGGAGCTGGCCCTGCGCATCGGCCTCACCGAGTCCCGCGTTCAGGTAGGAAGAATCCGCCGCCGTCCCCACCAGGCCGAAGCTGTGATCCTGCCTGCCCCCCACTCGAACCAAATCTAGAATAACTGAGTAGGCCAGGTATCACAACCAAAGTATCGCTAGCAATAACAGGGCCGCTCATTTAGGAGAAATAGCCGGCCAAACGAACCCCCCCGAAACAACATTTTTCAGCCAGCAAATTGTTCCTTTTTGGGTGTGATTTTTTTGTCCCAAAGAAATATTTTGTTTTCATAGAGGCATAGGGATAGTAGTGGAGTAGAAAGGCACCATCAGGACAAATATTTTCAGCACTAAGAGGTAAGGCCGCCTCTATTTTTTAAAAAATCAAAAATCAAAGTAAGATACCTCCCCTCCCAAATAAATTCGGAAAAATAAGGAGTTTTTTTAACAGCAGCTTGGGGATTTAGCGGCTGCTGGTCCACTGAACACTACAACAGCGGGCGATCGATTGCGGAGGCACCGACCCTCTTGATTTTACAGGCACACCGCTCCATGGAAGGCATTTAAAAATATTTTTTTAAAAAACAAACAGACCCTCACTTGATTAAAACTTTTCTCTTCACTTTTGCAGGGCAAATTACACACATTTTAGAAAATGACAGTATACAAACTAAAGACGGAGAAAAAGTCTCATATAATTTGAGCGGGTAATAGTGAATTTCTGCACCCTCGCTGGTCCTGATTCTTAACAAAGCACATTTGACGCGCGTGTTTCTTAAAAGTTCTTTGTCTTTGGGCCGCCTAACTTGAATGGGTTTCCGTCGGGGAAGGCTAGCCCGGGCCCTGTGCGCTGTCCGTGGTGCTGAAACTTCCCGTCCTTCGACTCTCTCCTATTGGTTTATTCCCCGCCCAAGTTGAACGCATTGCAACTATTTAACGAAAAGATGTAAACCGGAACGAAATTTCTACGGGTGCCTCTGCATTTGAGATAAAAAAAATGTTTTTCCCAATATTTGCAATCGTTTACTAGTGTAAACACGCTTACCTGGAGGTGCGTTACCAGAAAATCTGTGAGATTTACTTCCAATTACATCCACTGAAAATTGGGGTGCAGAGCTTTATCTGACTTGAATTTGTTTAATTAATTTAGCCAGCAACTGGACAAGTCAAGACAGGAATTTTTAGCATTTGCCGTTCTCAGACTCGGAGAACATTTTTGTTGTGTTCATTATATTAAAATAGCTTTAAATTATCAATATGGCTTAAAATAAATCTTAGTGGTATTATTCCCAATAAAAAGTTCAAGGGGTTCCAAACCAAATTAAAATAACATGGAAATTCAAATACGAAAGCCGAGTTTTATAAATGGAATATTTCTAGCTGTTGGTTCGCTGAACCTATACACAGAGAGATTTGTTTTAAATAAATGATACAATTGTACTCTGCCTGTGTGAATATTAATTTAAATAATAGTAGAAATTAGGCTTCCAACTAAAATATAATCGAAGTGAAAAGGGAATGAGATCTATTAAACGTCATTGGGTTTCCCCGAAGGTTAATGATAGCCATCTCAACATCAGGAATGGGGTGAATGTTGCAAATCTGATAATGAAGTGGAAACCGCTATTCCCCCTCCCCTCCCAGCTCCCTCCTCCAAACTGGAAATGCATAAGAAGTAAATAAGAATTTTCACCCAAAATATGGCAAAATAAAGAAGGGTGAATGCAGAGTTTCATACTATTTTGATGGGGATTAATTAATTACCTGATTAATTAATTAACTGATTAACAATCACCAACAAAGTGAAGAATATGCATTCTTCACAAGTGAATAAAAACCTATTTCTTAACATCGTTCCACCAAATCTGACAATGATTGCAAACAGGTGATTAAAGTGTGGTAAGGGTCATTCAGTGTAAGTGATCTTGCCTATGGACTTTTCCTTCCAGGTAAGTGTGCGCTGGATTGCTACTTCAGGACTCACCCAAGCCTGAATTCTACCCATTCATACACAGAATTAAATCCCGTTGATTTCAAGCCTTACTCTGGAGACAAATTCTGGGGACACAAGTAAAATTTAGCTCCAAGTTAAGTGTGCTGGAGATTTGAGGAAAGTATCTTAATGACCTCAGCATAATCCTACACCATGCTAATAGCTGCAGGCGGCTGAATAGAAACAGTTTAATCGAGTGGCAATTTAAATATTCTTTACAATAATGTTCTGCAGTTTAAAAAGTAATCAAATCAACATAACCTTCTTAATTAACACTTCAGAATGATTAACACTGTGTAAGCCTGTGCAAAAAATAAATTATGGGAAATGTATTTACTTCCCAGTTCATTGTATTACTGCTACTTGACCAAATGGAAATGTAAAGAGTAATGGATGGGTTTATGGTCTCGTTTACACAATCTTCGTGGCGTGCAGGGGGCTCCACATTGGTCTGGGAAGGCTGCAGACGCCCGCCTTTGGTGCAGCCCTCTGTGTACCATTATGCGTCTATAACATGCAAGAATAAATTATCTCTTCTCCACTTTCCTACACTGTACATTTAAGAAAAAAACACTCCTGCTTGTCAACCAGGCCCATTCCACTTCTAAGTTACCGCGTCGCTCCCCTCCCCTTCAGACCGGATGTAATAAAACCATTCTTTTTATAGCATGCCATTATTAGAAACCAATTTCAGAATTATTTATAACCTAGAATGGCTTATTAAGCAGCAATGCGAGAATCATGCAAATGACAGCGATCCAATGCAATATAATAAGCATAATCATTAGTCTCTCGCGCTGATTAATTAACTTTCAATATTTTATTTACATAAAAAGCAAATCAGTGAAATAACTTCTGCACAGCCAGGCTTGCCTTTCAATATTTTATACCAACCTAAAAATAATGTGCTGGGATTCCATTGACCGTGTCCCCCGCGCTGCCCGTGTCACCTGCCACATCTTAATAGGGGACAAGCTGAAGAGTATTTTCTAGTTTTCTAATGGAATGAGAAATTGCATTTTCTTCCTCTCCCAGCAACTATTAAAGCGTAATGAATTCGGCCTGGAGTTCACGGCTGGCTGATCGAAATGAACCTGAGATCTGAGCTTTAATGCAGCTCCCCAGATTTCCTACCAAATCTTCGCATTAATCATCCGCTGGATTCCAATGAGATCTTCATAAAGGTGGGGGGGGGGGGGGCAAGGAAAGCAATATTCTATCCCCCATTTATAGCTGGGGAATTAAACGGACTATATATTTCCAAATACATTTACAGTATGTCTATATTACTGTAACAGTAGGAATCATGAAAGTAGTGTTTGAAATTGCAAACTCCATTAGACTCTCAGTGTTGTATTAATAATGTAGGGTGAGGGAGAAGTGGCGCGGGGGGGTGGGGAGGGAAAGAGCGGCTGTCTTCCAAAGTTGCCCCAGCGCCTGCAGGTTAATATATTTCCACCACTGGGTTGTCATGTGTGCCTTCACCAAGCCTCCCTCCGGTTTCCTCTCCCTTTTAATCCGTCATGCACCGGTTTCCAAATGGATAAGTTTACATTTTCCAAAGCATATGCGCAGGCGCTTGGAAGTGAGGCGATGAAGACCTGATGGAGATCCTTTTATCACCCCAGTAAACCATGACACATAAAAAGATTTTGTGGCCAACATTTAACTATTAACCCTAAAACATAATTGAAGGCGATTTTCTCTCCCTCTCTTTTCCCCACTTTGGATTATTATTCCTATAACATTTAGGTTCTTAACAGCTGTTCTTTCTGCTAATGGCCAAGCTCAATTTCCTCTTCAAAGAAAAAGGGCTAAAATAAGTGGGTGCTATTTGGGTTTGCCAGTTTGCCTTTGAATTCAACACCACACACACACCCCTCCAGAGGAGAGGAGCCCCAATCTGAACTGGGGGAGAAGTGGCAGATGACTGTTTCTACCGCTACCACATTTCGAATCATTTAAGGCACTTCTGGCCAGCCCGCCTTTTTGCTCCCAAAGCTTTCGGATTAGTAATTAAGGCACAGATGGGTGTCAGTGGTGGGGAAAAAAGATTAGGAGTTGTGCTCTGTCTGAATAAAGTACAGCGTATTTTGCATGAGCAGCATTCTGGACTTGACTTCTTATGGGAATGGACTGCACAAACCGTTCTACAGTTCTTGAACTGAAGGCAATTGGCGGGTTACAACACAATGCAAACCCAGAGCAGGCTGAGACAATGGAAAGAGATAAAGGGCTGTGCAAGAAGACAATAAAAAACCGGTTAGCTGTAACTGTGGAAGGTAAAGAATTGGGAAGAGCCAAGCTCAAGTCTTCCTGCAAAAGACTTAAGATATGTCAAATCACTTAAACATCTGTAATATGTATCTTTTTTATTTAAAACTGTGTAAATAGTTGCATCAAAAAGTAAGAAAACAAAACTTGTCCTATTTTAATAGCCAGTATTAATAGCCAGTATTTTCTCACTATAATTGTGCAGCAGGACCCTAAGCATGTTCCCCCAGAAGTAGAGCACAAATGAGTTTGAGGGAATTTACTTCTTAGTAAGAATGTTTTGGGCTGCAGCCTAAATTTGCAATCCCACGCATACTTGAATTCAATAGGTCTTACTTGTGAGTAAACAAGCTTAGAATCGGCCCAGCAGCCTCGGTTTATATTTGGGTCAGGCCAAGTTCCGTTTGCTTAGTTTCCATAGCCTGGTTTGGGGGGAAAATGTTTTTATGTGCAATGGTTCAGTGGAAAATGAGAACAGGCTGCCAGATAGATGAGTTTATGAACAGCTGAAGCTGATGAAACCTCGGTTGATTAACTAATGTATCAAAATGAACATCTAAAACAAAATGTTCTGTGATGACTTCAAATGGCAGAATACTTGAGTTAATCATTTAATACAGGTTTTTAAATTGCATCTCTCTCATGACAAACTTGGGAAACCCCAACTTCATTTCAAGAAAAATAATTTGGGGAAGGGTGAAGAGCTCTGTTTTTATGTTCAGTTTTTTAATTCTATTATAGTAAAACTGATGCAATCAAAGGACATTTTAAATAATTGGCACGTAGCATAAGGTTGGAAGTTCTCCTGTTTGCAGTCCTGGAAAAGTTTACTTTAACCAAGGTGCAAAAATGGGATCCTAACCTAGTCAAATAAATGCAGCCTTCCTGGTTGCATGTAGGAATGCCGTGGAAAGTATAATGTGGAAATAACTACTGTGCAAAAGCAAAACACTTGTGGCATATTGTAGCATAAACTTTAGGTCAGCAGACCTCACTTCATCAGATGCATGAAGTATATTCTGAAGATATACTTCATGTTTCTGAAGTGAGCCCTAGTCCAGGGAAACATACACAATAAATCTATCACTCTTTAAACTGTCACAAGACCTCTTTGTAACAGCACTGCTCTTGTTCTGAAGCTATTATGCAGCTGCTGTGGAGAATCCCATCTTTCCACATCCACCACAACATTTGAATGTGGCATTACTTTTAGGTGAAACAACTGCACAATCTAACTGTGCACTCTATTTCCAGGCATTTTCATTGCAGGCACATGGGCAGCTTCTTCACATAGTTTCTAATTAACCTGGCTTTATTTAATAATTTGAAATTGCAATCTTCAGTAAGACAGAAAAATCCACATTAACAAACATCAGTCCTTTCAGTAGATGACAGATTCACATTTGTCACAGACTTACTGGCAATGCTCTTCACTATTTTAATATCATAGTAATACAATCCACACTTGTGTACACAATTTCCTTGGTGGATTGGGATACAAATGTACAACAGTGTTGCATGCAAAGACCCCTCCCCCAAGTAAACATTTGCCTCAAATGACAAACTACACATTGTTTTCAACAGAGCCTCACAGATAGAGTGCCCATCCTGTGGGCAGTAAACTTAATATGTACTTTCCAAGTAGACTTTTGATGTTCGCAAGAATTTAGAACTAGGGCAATTGCTTGCAGCTAACAACTTAAAAGAAACCAGTCATATGTTTATAATATTAATAAAATATGTATTAGGAATATTTTTGTATTTTCTATACAGTATAGAAGATCCATATGCAATGTGATAGGGAAGAAGTGAAGTGATGGGCTCTCATTGAATTTATATATTCACTGATCACTCAAAACTAATATACATGGAACAATACTAAACAAGATAAACTACATAAATAAGACTCCTTTGCATTAAATTACAATGTTTAGCATACATATCTATTTCTCACCATACAAATAACTATTGTAAATATACTGCAGCCATAGTCTACTCTTTGCATCTATCTTGGTTGTACTATTTGCCTATCCTTCATATGCCATCAAGCTGATCATTAGTTTCATAGCCGATGATTTCATGTGGCCAGCAAACAGCTTGCTTGCAATCGCAGACATAAACCATTCAACCAGTACTCTTGGGAGTTAAAAATTGGCTGGAATGCAAAATCCCACATTGGCCTTACTTATGGATCAGTTATCAATAAAATCTTAGCACAGATGAAAGTAATGAGATAGGAAGTTTTTAAATAACAATTAAAATCTATTATTGGCTTCAAGAAATAAATGTTGTATATTGGAAGTTAAACACAAGGTCACCCTATCCTAAAGATTTCAATTAAACTCTCATCCAATGAAGTCTGTTTTATATAGGATGCAGTAAGAGCAGAAAGCAAGTTCTACTGAACTCACCAGCTCACACTGAGTTAACTTGAAAACTTATTGCTTACTGGGATTTATTACTGAGTAAAACTGTTTAGTACAGTGCTGTATATTATTTTGCACAACTAGTTTATGCATCAGAATATCAATTACAAACTCCAGTGTTTTAGCTTCATCTTTTTGTGTTGATGTACGGCTTGAAATGGAATCAGAAACCTTTATTAGGGTGCATGTGCTCAAGAAAAAGATAAATATCAGTAATAATCAAACAAAAAGTAGTAAAAATACAACAGATTGACAATTAAAGACAACCATGACCAGTAAGATTAACTCAACACTAATAATGAATCAAGGGTTACATATTCTGCCAACTATTTTTAAGTACATACTATCATCTGGGACATTCCCAGATAATGTTATTGTACTCTTTGTCATGTTAACTACCCCCCACCCCCATCCCCAGCCAATGCCTTAAAAAATAAGACTCTTCTTATCCCCAAATCCCAATCCAAACAGGCTGTCTTATTACAGCTCCCTCCATATCAATGTCCTGTATTCATGAATCAAATGAGTGATCAACCTTTTAGGAGGCTGACTGCGGAAAGGACGCCAACGCTATCAAAGAGCGTAAAGCGCTTATCGGTTTCGGAGGGGGATGAACGCAACTTATTTGATGTCCCCCCCCCCCCTCAACATTTTCTCCCACCCACGCCACCTCCGCCCTGGGGGCTTCCTCAGGGAGGAGGGGCGGGCGGCCGTGCAGGCCAGGGGAAGGCGGCGCCGCGCCACGTCCAATTGCTCTCGCCGCCTCCTGCCCTCCTCACTGACCCGCCTCCTCTTTTTGTCTCTCTTCCCTCCTTCGGGCAGGTCTGGTTCCAGAACCGGCGAGCCAAGTGGAAGAAGCGCAAGAAGACCACCAACGTGTTCCGCGCCCCGGGCACGCTGCTGCCCACGCCCGGCCTGCCCCAGTTCCCCTCTGCTGCCGCGGCCGCGGCCGCCGCCATGGGCGACAGCCTGTGCTCCTTCCACGCCAACGACACGCGCTGGGCCGCGGCTGCCATGCCGGGGGTGTCACAGCTGCCCCTGCCGCCGGCGCTGGGCAGGCAGCAAGCCATGGCGCAGTCGCTGTCGCAGTGCAGCCTGGCGGCCGGGCCGCCTCCCAACTCCATGGGCTTGTCCAACAGCCTGGCGGGCTCCAACGGCGCCGGCCTGCAGTCGCACCTCTACCAGCCCGCCTTCCCCGGCATGGTGCCGGCCTCCCTGCCCGGTCCCAGCAACGTGACGGGCTCGCCGCAGCTCTGCACCTCCCCGGACAGCGACGTATGGCGGGGAACCAGCATCGCCTCCCTCCGTCGAAAGGCGCTAGAGCACACAGTCTCCATGAGCTTCACCTAATGGCGTCTCCTCACGCCCGGCCGCGCCTCCCGCTTTCCCGCTCTTTTCTTCACCTCAGCCAGGGCCCCCTCCGCGGCCCGCGCTGCGCCCGCCATTTTGTTTCTTCAAAAGAGGAGGGAACGCCAAAACCAACTAACAACAACAAAAGATACTTACCGGGGAGTCGACTCAGGATCTGGAATCGGGGGACGGGTTGCTGGGCAGAGAAAACGCGCGCACGTTCAAACACACCCTCCACGGCGGGCCGCATCCCAAGCCTGCTGCGCGCCAATGGCGGAGGCGCAACCGACGCCTGCCTCAACGAAGATTTCAGAGCTAACCTAACTGTCCCAACAAGGACTCACTCGGACCTCATTTCGACGTCTCCTTCCGCCCCGCCAAAACCCACCCCGCGAATGGTCCAGCCGTCTGTTGGGCTCTTCTATTTTTTAAAGAAAGCGCCTCGAGAACCCACCGCGTGTTTAGAGAAATAAATCTATATGTATACAGATATAACGACCCGAGTTTGTTGCAGGGGTTTTTGATAGAAGGTTTTCTTACCGGGCGTGCCAGGGCTCTGGGGGGCTGCAAGTGTGGTAACGAGGTGGAGGGTCAAGAGGGAATGAAACCGTTTTGATAAAGCGTTTTTAAGCGATTGGGGGGGAAGGGAGGGAGAGCCAAACGAAGTTCCTTTTGGAAACTGTTCTTTTGTTAAGCACTTCCCTGGGAAGGGTGCGTTTTGATTTCAAAAATTGCAAATTCGGTCGCTTTGCCCCACCCCTTTGTTTCGGTTGTTGTTGTCCCCATAAAGGCTCCCCTGCTGCCCCCCACCTCTCCGAGCAGCAGGGAGGGAGTTAGATCGAGATGCCTGCCGTAAGACACCTTCAACCTGGCAAAGACTTTGTACAGATCGAACAAGCAGCTATTTTCGCCCCTTTCTGCATGTGCCGGTCCAATCCCAGAGGACAGAAGCTATTTCGAAGAATGAACGAACAATGTGAAATAGGATGTTTTGTGTAGATAAAGCATTCTTGTTACATACTGGTCGATTTGTGATATGTAAAAAAAAAAAGAAAACTTACTGTCTGTGCTTATTTATTATGGAATTTTGGGTTTCTTAATAAATGTTTGAGGCTATTATAAAGCATATGATTTGACTTTCCCCGACAAGTTTATACCCAGTTAATGTAAACCGAGAAATAAAAAAAAATAATTTTCAGTATGCAATAGTAAGAGAAAAGCTGTGGAATGAAATCAGAAGCGATTCGAACGAGAGACGAAGGAAGAGGCTTCCCATTGTGCGAAATGGGAGCCCAGGGGGTGGGGTGGGCTCGCCATGCAGACATTTGGAAGTAGCTCGCTTGCATTTGAGCATTGAGATGGGACATCCCATGGATCACGACTCGAATCCTCCATTCGAATAAAGTTTTTAATCTCTGTGTAAAATCACCTTCAAACTAAGCCAAGTTTTGACGGAAACGGCAGTCAGAGACAACTAGAAAAAAAAATAGGTAACTAGTCTCTGTGCGTGCATGTAAATAAAAGGACTGGAGCGGGTTACAGCGAACTTTAGTGGGTGCGTCTCTTATTTTGCTCTTTCGTTTTTCCACCGTGGAGCAACGGGCTTAATTCCTGGAAGGTTTTGCAGGCTGGTTTCAGTAACAGATTGCTGCTTGCGATGGGTGATCCGCCTTAGTTCACGAAACAATTCCCCCACCCCTTCCCAGCTCACCACGCCTAACTAAACCCAAGAAAATTGCTAATAAAAACCTGAAGGGATGGGTAGGTTGAAGTAGTGACCGAGTGGTTTCTTTCATCTCTGCTGGCTAAAGGTTGTAGGGA
This sequence comes from Sphaerodactylus townsendi, assembly GCF_021028975.2. Lineage (NCBI taxonomy): Eukaryota > Metazoa > Chordata > Lepidosauria > Squamata > Sphaerodactylidae > Sphaerodactylus > Sphaerodactylus townsendi. The sequence continues at coordinate 35,899,946 of NC_059431.1, forward strand.
GGATGAAATGGAATTGACATTTATTTGAAGAAAGCAGAAGAGCATTTGCAACAGATATTTTGCCAGGCTTTGAAATGAGCCGCGGCTATTGTTTTCATTACTGAATACACGGATCTTTCGGCACAGAAACTGCGCTCTTCCAGCACCTGGACCCAAGTAACAGGCAGAAAAGGGGATTCTTCTCAAAAACGGGATTTCCTCAGATCGTTTTGGTCTGCGCATCAATTACACATCTCTTCATTACACACCTGAAGGTGCCCCAGTCCCGATTCTTTCACATAAGAACCTTTGCCGGCTGGCTCCATAGTGACTATTGATGCTTCTTTAATTCAAAATATATCAAAAGAAACATGCTGTTGATGAAGGATTGTTGAGACTGGGAATCAAATCACTTTGGTGACCTGGAGAAGGACCATTTTGCCATCCCAAATGCCATTTTACTGAAGCCCTCGTAAGTGGTTACTCCCTAGGGTCACATGATGCCTGTGAGAGGGGTATCTTTCTGTAAATTTCCGCCTTGAGATGCAACGTTCCTGCCAGCAGTAAACATAATCAGGCATGGAATGCGATTTACACTGAGATTGTTCAAACATATGCAGCCATTTTGGACAAGAAATCTTAAAGCCCCGCACTTCAAGCAAAAATATTAATCCACCCTTCTGATGATACTCTAGAGCTCCACTGGCTCAGGAAATGACTACTGGTGAACAATATATTATACAATTTCGTCAGAATATTTGTTAAACTAAACCCCATCTTTGCCCAAATGGAATGTTTTATTCAGTGATTTTAATTAAACATGCATCTATTTCAGTCTTCAGTATACATTTAGAGAGAGCTTCACATTCACTTCTTCACTGCATCAAAGGCCTGTCTGCTGATGCATGTGGCCTATGTCTTGTCTTTTTCTATAATATCAATTGCTTGCTGCTAGGGATATCAGATGAATTTTAAAGAACAGCACTTATGGGAAGAGATTTTGATCCTTAACCCAGGACATTATACTAGCTTCAGAACAGGAAGTGCAAAGTCCTTATTTAAGGCCCCTTATTTAAGGCCCAAGCCCCAGATTACTATACATTGATGCCATCCTTCTAGTTTGCTCTTAATTCCCTTCTTTCTAATTTGACCTTTCAATTCTGCGTGACAAATGTGTTGTTAAAAAAACAGACCAGTTCTCTCCTGGCCCAATCTGTTTTTCTTAACAACAAAGGAAAGCTCATTTTCCATACATTTTTTTCTTCCGATAAGTTTTTTGGATAAAAATAAATGTGCACATTCTGGTGAAAAAAAATTTAAATGGTATATTTAGTTGTTACGAGAGCTGATGTTATTTAGGGGCTAAGACTGTGAACAGGGAAGTCTCTGGTTCAATGCTTACCCCAGTCATGAATTCACTAGGTGACCTTAGGATAGCTACTATTTTCTTATCCTTTGAGGGTCTTTTCATGCATCAGGCATTACAAATACAGATGGAGGCTACAGCCAGTCATGGCTCCCTGACTAGCATAGCACCATAAGGCATGCATTTGCAAAATACAACACTGCATCCAGACTTTATAGCTTTAGATATACCTCATAGGTATGTGCTTCAAAGGGTGATGTGTGAAGGTGGGTCCCATGCCTTGCCCCAGCAGTATGGGAATAAATGATAACTTAAAGTGCTGTGTTAAATTATTGAAATAGTGAATGTTAAATGCTTTGAGCATTCCCATTGAGTTAATATTTGAAAAAATCAAACCTATAAGCCAATTGCACTACATTTTATTTTACGCAGTTAGATGGTAATCACAACCACACTGTCTCAGAAGAAAATCCCATTGACTAAAAAAATCTATGTAAGGCTGAAAGGTAAGACCCATGGAAGTTAATTGGCCTAACAAATAATACCTCCGTTTACCTAGGTTTTGGATTGGTTTATGAATCAATTCCATGACAACCTGTGGCGGATTCAAGGTAATATTTCAAATAGCTTGCTGAGGCAATATCCTGTTGCCATCAACAGGTATATAACAATGCAGTACCTAACAAGTTAGAGTCCAGGGGTAGGGAACCTGCGGCTCTCCAGATGTTCAGGAACTACAATTCCCATCAGCCTCTGTCAGCATGGCCAATTGGCCATGCTGGTAGGGGCTGATGGGAATTGTAGTTCCTGAACATCTGGAGAGCCGCAGGTTCCCTACCCCTGAGTTAGACCTTTCTCATTCACTCCAGTGGATTTAGAAGGCTGTAATTCCATATAGCATTGCACTGTAAATTACAGATATTTATGGATGAAGACCTAGTCTGAGTGTCCTCACTGAAATAAACCAGTCTACAGATGCTGTAGCTTTCAGCTGGGTAAGCCAATAGCCATCCTTTTCCCATGGTAGTAATAGTTCTATTGTAGCCATATCAGTGTTAGGCATTTAAATCTCCACCCCCAATACATCCATTTTAAATCATGTATAAGGTTTGACTCACTTCTTCTACTACCTCTTCCTAAAGTGCAGCAAAGGATGTTTACAAGCATGTTAATTTTACAGCCTTTTTATATAGCTTTAAGTGAGACAGGTTTATGATGTAAGCATGTGATAAAACGCACTGTACAAGAGCTTTAAAAACATACACACATGTTTTAAAGGCATTAGGCTGAGATGGGCTCTTAGGCTGGAGAGGAGAAAAATACCAAGCCAAAAGGTACAACGCTCCACTAATGGAAAAAATGGCAAAGCACTGCAGAGACTCTTTTACTTAATTATCCTTCCCAAAATATCCATCATGTTCTCAAGAGTTTAATGAAAAATGTTGTCCTGATTTTGAAGAAGGCTTCTTGGCCTCGCTCAACATGGATGCAATATTTGTTTCCATGGCAATAGATACTGCCTCATGTGAAAGCCTGGAAATTTGTGGAATCCATCAGATCCAGAGTACGGAGAGAAGCTTTGCCTGCCACCTAACACAGTGGAAATGGATGTGCTTCAATCTGAAATACAGAGATGGAAAAGAAGGTGGGATCAACATATTCATAATTTCTGGAGCATTTTAACTATGCACATATTTCTAAATGTCAGCATCTCTCTGAGAGTCCTGTTTTGTTGTGAATCTCCTTTGACGGTGGGGAAACTGACCCTGATAGCAGCTTGCTTAAGATCTTTCAAATCTCATGGATCTCTAACTGGATCTCTAATTTAGACATCATGTTCATATCTATTTCTAAGTTAATTTCATTGGACTGGACTGGCAGCTGCTTCACACATTACAGCATTCCTACACTAATGTCGGCTTTGGATCCCCCCCCCCCCGCCCCCCAAGAACCAACACTGCAACTCTGCAGTCTTTTGCCACAAAAGTGTTTGTGGGCTTTTAAGTATTTGATCTGTTTAAATGTTTGCCTTTTTATTTTCTGTTGAAGTGTATGTGTGTATGTATTTAAAAATTCTCAGCACCCTGAATTTTTCAGAGGCAGTATGAAGAGATAGGAAAAATAAATTGATGAGTTTTCATGTGAGAATCAGGGCCAAAGATACGTGTAGGTCATCCTATTTGATACTCTCACATGTGGGTTATTTGCTCAAGTATGTACAGTGATGATGAGTATAGTTGTCCATAGTCTTCCACTTCCACAGTGTACACACATATGAATGTAGCAAAGATACCATCATGTTATCAGGCTGACTTACATGTCTTTCATGATGATTTCATAACATATGCTCTGAAATGATAGACCTAACACAGGTTTAGAAGGATTAGTTTCCTAATTAGCATTCCCTTTAGGTATTGTATCAAAAATTTCCTACCACACTCAGATAAACATGTAAACAAAAATTGTCACATTGAATATTAATGTTTGGATACTAGAGACCTGAGGTAACATTCTCAACCCAATGTTACACTCACTGAGTACTGGGCAAATTGTTTTCTATTAGGCATCGTATCTAGGCTATAAACTGGGAATAAACACTTCTTTGCAGGATTACGGTAAACATAAGCAAGAGGAGAACTGTGATTCATTTCTCTCATGCAACTTCAGCAATTATTGGCCTTGGATAAGGCTATAGATTCTCATATGATTCAACATACATATCCAGTGAGTTTGATGAGAACTGATGCACAAATGTGAATATGCATTCCAAGAGTGGGTTGGAGAAAGCCCAGATGAGTCATCCCCATGGTGCTACAAGCCAGCCCCTCAGGTCAGTGGTGCCAGCAGCGGACTGTCTGGAATCAGGGAACTAGGGGCAGAAAGCATGGTCAGAGGATACAATCCAAGGTCATGTACGGATAAGACAGTGTCCAAAACATCAAGCAGTAGGGGACAAATCCAACAAGCGGGGATCAGGTCTAATTCAGAAGCGTCCGGTTCACCAAGTGTCTGAAGTGTGGAAACAAAGGCAGGCATGGCAAGGATGTTGATGCAATGCTACTACACTATTTCGGGGGAAGGGGCTAGTTGCTCAAATAGTAAACTGATTTGTGACGATGGATAAGTCCATCTGAAAGTTTAATATATAGTGTACCCCCTTTTTTTTTGATGTATAAGCCAGCTGAAGTTAATTAGTCTATTCCAGCATTTCAAGCCAGGTGTCCTTCATCAGCACTGGAACATCTCCACATTGGTCTCAGGGTGTTGAGCCAGCAATCGTGCACTTCATTGCCTTTCCTGCAATTCTCTTTATAAATGCCTCCTGCATTGTTCTAAAGATTCTACTGACCTTAAAGGCAAGGCTGCTGGTAGCTTGATTTCAAGCAGGGCTCAAGTTCCTGGGCTAAAGGACTAAGGGCAAAGTGCAGTAGTTTATGGTTGTGACTGTTTCCTTGTTACAGCTTCTGCCTGTGACTGCTCCTCTGTTATCAGCCTGGGGCTGATACTGACTCCCTCCACCACCTCCTTGTTTGCCAGCAGGCTGACCCACAACAATGGACATTGGTTTACCCATTGCTTCATCCAGCAAAATAGTGCAGGAGGAGACAATGGGTGAGCTGATGCCTATTACTATTGCCAAAGAAGGGCCTGTGCTATGTATCCTTGGAGGCGCTAGCAGAGTCATTGGATCATGGCTTATTCCTGGCCACCAGTGACCCTAAGGCAGGGGTCCCCAAACTTTTTAAACAGGGGGCCAGTTCACTGTCCCTCAGACAGTTGGAGGGCCGGACTAAAACAAACTATGAACAAATTCCTATGCACAAATGATTGTAAAATGTTTGATTTCACCTTTCAGCCTTTCTGTCATGGTCTATTTTTAGAACAGTGACCAAAGTATGTCAAGTTCAGGGTGGGCTCCAAATATTGTTGGGGAGGCTGTGGAATACCTTCCCCTGTAAAAAAAAAAAAAGGCAAAACTTTCCCAATGAAGCATTCCATCTAACCCAGGATCAGGTATCTTCCTGGGTTCTTTCCTCCCTAGCAGCCAGCGAGCGATTCGCCAGCCTGGCTGATGCCAATGGGAGTGAGGCGGAACAGAAAGCCTGAGAGCAACACATGGGGTAGCCGAGAGGGAAGGGCGGAGCAGGCGTTGCCACGTGTAAGGTTTCCAACTCTGGGTCAGAAAATGCATGGAGATTTGGGGGTGCCATCATGTAACTGCAATCAACGGCCTTTGGGGCCGGTTCCTCCTCTCCCTCGAGCCCCCACTGCACATGAATGGAGCCATCACTGCCATGCCTGGCGGGCCGGATAGAAATGCCCTTCAAGGGGCTGCCATACATTGGCCCCCCCGTGGTCAGAAGGCTGGGGACCCCTGCCCTAAGGCATTGTCTCACTGAGAAATTTTCATGTAAATTAGATCCCCTGATCATGCGCACACATGCAAATCTGCCCCTGCAGCCAACATAATGTGTGAAAAGCCTGTTCTGCATATGAATCATCCTTGTTGGATTGGAGCAAAAACAAGGACAGAATGGAAGCTCATGGACAGTGTCTGCAGTGAGTCCCATTGGAAGTATAGCCAATGCATTTCTGACATCTTTGTGTATCAGTCATGAAGTCAGTTTCACCCACACTTATTGTCATGGTCCAGCCTGCCCTAAGTAAAAGTGAGGACCCCTCGGAGAAGGAGTGATCCTGCATGCCAGTCTATAGCTGACAGCAGATGGCAAGCAGGGAGAGAAGGTGCAGGCACTCCCAAATTTGCAGCCAACAATTGGCTCTGTCACCTCTGCCTTACAGTCACCAAGGGCAGACCAGCTAAAAAAGTCTCCAGAGAGAAATTGCTGGGTGTGGATGCAACAAGTTCAACAAAAACTGGACCTGCTGATGCCCCATTGATACATTTCGGGAAACCTGACCTTGGACTGAAGAACTGGCTTCCTGCAACCCCTCTGACTTCCCTGATCTCAGACTGCATGACTTTGCTACTGGAAATTCCTCTGTTAGTTGTTTCTTGGAGCTGAGACAAATGCTGTAAACTGACACTGACAGTCACAGGCAGCCAAAACTCAAATTCTAGTCTCATCTCCCACACCTGCATCCCAGCCGAATTCCCCCACCCCTCTCTGCCGGTGCCACCCTGGCAAAAAAAACCCAAACACCTTTTGGTGCCTTTAAAATAAATATTATTTCCCTTCAAGCTGAGCACGTCAAGGCCAGGAAGACACTGGGGCGGGGACAAGGTCTGGGAGGGTGCCTTATCCGTCCCTGGTCTTGTCTCTGCCCCAGGTGTCTTGTAGGCCTTGGCACCACTTGGAGGGATGGAGGAAAGTTAGCTGCATTTCAAAGGAACTGTTCCTTTAAATTGCAGCTAACTTTCCTCCATCTGAGTGATGCGGAGCTGGCAAGACACCTGGGGTGGAGACAAGGTCAGGGAAGGAGCCTTTTGGGCCTTGTCCCGGCTCCAGTGTCTTCTTGGCCTTGGCGTGCTCAGCTTGAAGGGAAATAATCTAAATTTTAAAGGCACCAAAAGGAGTTCTTTTGCCAGGGCAGTGCTGGTGGATAAGGACAGTGCGGGGAGTCGGCTGAGACACAGGTGGTGGGGTGCAGTGCCCAGAGCAAGCCCCGGGCGCCATTTTTCAAAGTTACACCCCTGTGTACATTAAAGCATGCATATTCAGAAATAAACTCCACCAACTAGGGTGAAAACCTCTCTTCCTCCCCTCCCTCCCCTGCAGCCTGGTTGGGTTCAGAGTTAAACTGCATCCAAGCCTCCAAAGTTCATTTGGATCTCAGAGATAGAGCCCATAGTTTAAAGCAGGGGTCCCCAAACTACGGCCCGGGGGCCAAATGTGGCCCCCTGAAGGCATTTATCCGGCCCGCCAGGCATGGCAGTGATGGCTCCATTCATGTGCAGTGGGGGCTCGAGGGAGAGGAGGAACCGGCCCCAATGGCTGTTGATTGCAATTACATGATGGCACCCCCAAATCTCCATGCATTTTCTGACCCAGAGTTGGAAACCTTACACGTGGCAACGCCTGCTCCGCCCTTCCCTCTCGGCTACTCCATGTGTTGCTCTCAGGCTTTCTGTTCCGCCTCACTCCCATTGGCATCAGCCAGGCTGGCGAATCGCTCGCTGGCTGCTAGGGAGGAAAGAACCCAGGAAGATACCTGATCCTGGGTTAGATGGAATGCTTCATTGGGAAAGTTTTGCCTTTTTTTTTTTTACAGGGGAAGGTATTCCACAGCCTCCCCAACAATATTTGGAGCCCACCCTGAACTTGACATACTTTGGTCACTGTTCTAAAAATAGACCATGACAGAAAGGCTGAAAGGTGAAATCAAACATTTTACAATCATTTGTGCATAGGAATTTGTTCATAGTTTGTTTTAGTCCGGCCCTCCAACAGTCTGAGGGACAGTGAACTGGCCCCCTGTTTAAAAAGTTTGGGGACCCCTGGTTTAAAGCTGGGTGTAGCCAGGCCGAACCTGGCGCCAAACTGCAGGCTCAGCCTAACTAGGTCCAGCTTTATACTGCTGGCTGTACCTTCAATTTCCAAGTGACTTTGGAGGTAGAGCGTCGGGAGTGGAGTCTGCAGTTTAAAGCTGGATCAGGCCAGGTCAAGCCTAACATCCAATTACCAGTTCTGCATCCAAAGGCAGAGTGGTGTTCTTGGTGGGGAGCAGACTGGGCAGTTGAGGGTGCTCCTTCAAGTGATGCTCAGGGCACATGCCTTGGCTGACCCACCTGAGATACGTCTTGGTCCACCAAGCTCAATGGACTTATTCCCTAATAAGTGTGTTTAGGATGGTAGCATTCAATATGAAAAAGAAAAAAGGGGGCCAAAAAACAAAACAAACCTTTAAATTAGATAACTATTTACAGACCCGAAAAAGCAAAAAAATAAACATCTATGTCCATTCTCAAAACCAACCAAACAACCACTGAAGCATGATGAAAGAAGCATTGGTAATTTTTCAATTGTTGCCAGTATGTGTAATTGCCCAGTGTCACTCAGTGAGCCTGTGAAGTTGAGGTAGGGCTCCAGTCTGAGGGAAAAAACTAGTCTGTCTATAAACAAACCAACAAATAACCCTCACAAAATCTTCATCCATTTCCTCTTTTATATACAGCCATAACCAACCTAGGAGCCCATGGAGCAGAATAGTAAGGTGCAGTATTTTAGTCAAAGCTCTGCTCACAACCTGAGTTTCATCCCAAAAGAGGTGGGTTTCTGGCTAAAGATTAACTCAGCCTTCCACCATTCTGAGATTGGTAAAATGAATACCCACCTTGCTGGTGGTAAAGTGTAGATCACTGTGGGAAGCAATGGCAAACCACCCTGTAAACATAGCCTGCCTAGTAAATGTGATGTGACATCAACCCATGGGTCTTTTTACTGGGTCAATAATGACCTGGTACTATAGAAATGTCTGCATATCATAAAATAAGTTGGATAAACATAAAGAATACTTCTGTCTAGACTGCATTTAGTTTTATATTTGTGCTTTACTATTTGACTAAACTTGAAAAAGCTAGAAATATTTGCCTACCAGTTCTAATATTTATCAAATTTCAACTTGGTTCAGTTATTTATAAGTAGATATTGATTTCTTTTATGCTGACCTGGATAGCCCAGGTTAGCTGGATCTCAGAAGCTAAGCAGTGTTCAGCCCAGATTAGTGTTTGGAACATCCAGGAAGTCCAGATTTTTGCTATGCAGAGATAGGTGATGGCAAACCACCTCAGAATGCCTTGTGTCTTGAAAACCCTCAGAGGTTGCCAGAAATTAGTTGTGACTTGGCAGCCAAAAAAGAGAGATTTTTTTTTCCATTTCATCATGCTTATAGAAACATTTATTCCCCTTTTTCTTCCTGTACTATAGAGACAGGAAGGGTAGCAGATACCTCAATAGATGGTGTTCTATCCTGCCTGGCAAATTGTAATCCAAAGGACTGGAACTAGCCTCATAAAGCAAAGAGAACTGACTACAACTGAAGACTTTTCATGGCACTTCCTGCTTGATTTTATAATTGCCTCTGCTGCGCCATAATTAACAATTGCAGAAGCTTTGGAAAAGGAATGCTACAGAATAGATTGTGCTATTTTAGTATCACCAGCCATCATCCTTGCACAGGCAACAAAAATGTGTATTAATTTGTGTTGTGCACTTTAAATTTTCATGTTCAGAATAAAAGCCTCAGAACATGAAAATGTCTCTTGCAATAATGGAGTGATGGCAGTTAACCTGTCAAAAGAAAGTCCATAACCTTCCTTTTCTCCTTTTCATGACAAAGATAATCTCATTTGAACACATTTATGTGAAGAAATAGAACCATGGCATGGGGAGACCCCTGGATCATTAATCCTGGCATCTAGTTCCTATGGAGTTCTTTGATTAGTTAGATTCATTCATTGGATATATCAGAGCAGTCTTTTCCACCATTTGTCACTATTTGGGCTAGGTTCACCGAGTTCAGGCTGAACTGAGACAGAGCGATGTTTATTAGTAGTTTGGTAATATAGAATACCTAATAATTCAGCAGAAATATCTTATCTGGGAAAACCAAAGCAGCAGTTGTTGGCTCTTATGCTTGGCACATGATGCATCTGAAAGAACTGTGTATTTTGTGTATTAAAAGGAGGCAGGAGGAAGAAGTAAAGACGCAAATGAGATTCCCATTCCATTATTCCTTGTGTGTCTCCAAGTTGTACTATACAATACATGAACATTCACAACAAAACAGAAATGTTGTCAGTTCAGGAATGCAGGTCTGTTTAGGGTTTCATAACTTAAAAAAAACAGAACACAAAGGACACAAGGGAAGTTCTTCAGCTCAAACCTTTTGAAAGGGGCTACACAGGTGTTTCTATTAATTTCAATGGAACTTCCACAGGAGAACTCCCTGCTAGACCATCGTACCTGCGGGACTGTATCCCCCTATACTGCCCACGGAGGACTCTTTGGTCCTCCATGATAGCAATTTCTTGGTGATCCCTGGCCCAAGATCACATGGCTGGCTTTCACTAGAGCCAGAGCTTTTTTGGCACTGGCTCCAACATGCTGGAACTCATGACCAGCAGATATCAGAGCTCTGCAAGATATCAAACAATTCCGCAGAGCATGTAAAACCGAGATGTTCTGCTGAGCCTATAACTGAAGCTGTCATGGACCATACTGAGTCATGTTGGTCCCCAAGATTGTGCCCCCTTCTTTGTGGTGAATGTCAGATTGTTGTACGGGCAATGGGTCTGGGAGTTGCACCACCATCTGGGGAAAATGTAAGTGCCAGAATGTTTTAAGTGTTGATTATGTTATTTATTGGTTTTTATGGTGTTACTATAACTGTGTGTGTTAGCCGCCCTGAGCCTGGCTTAGGTCAGGGAGGGCGGGGTATTCAATCCAATGAAATAAAAAATAGTGGATCACTGTTTTCATATAGATGATTTTATTTTGTCCAATATTTGGTAGAAAATGTAAAACACATTGGAAGCGGAATAGTTACAGTACAACCAACTTTACTTATTCACAGTCAACAGTATTTCTTAGTACTGCATTTATCAGCAGTCGTTCATGAATCCAGCCAACAAAGCATAGAATAAACATATACACGCACCAAGTCAAATTTATTTTCTGTTTCTTTAAAAATATCTAGCTTGAGGTTTTAGGGTAGCAAACAATTCTGAAAACACATACACATGTCTTTTTCTTTCTTTATCCTCCCTTACCCTACTGTCTCCAAATTTATTTTTTAAAATACTGATCTAATTTCCCCACTTCCTAGATCATTCCAATGAATGGCAATGGCTCACTTTGACTTTTTGGCCAACGATTTTCAAAAGTTGGCAATAATATTCAGTCTGGTGCACTTGAGGCCAGATGGTTAGTTGCATTGAGCAGCACCTCTTGTGGACAATATTTAGAATTACGGTCCCTGAAAGAGTGTCTTTGGTCTCTTAATGAAACTTCCCAGTTCAGTGGCCCTGAAATGGGTCTTTCCAAAGTGGAAGCCGTTGATGGGTTTGTCCTCCATGAATTTGTCAAATTCCATTTAAGGTGAGGAACTTTCTAAATCCTGTGGCAGTGAATACTTTATAAGACTATTGTTCTTGATCAGCTCGCATGTTGACTGAATATGCAGAGAGCATAAACAGGCCTGAGTATATTGGCTTCATTCCCTACCTCTGCACGATCACTGGCATGGGCGTGGCATGTATGCACGGAAGAAATGTTCCTACATAAGCATTGCTCCCCCTGTTACTGGTGTGATCTTGGAGTTGTTCAAATCCAGTGGTTTTTTTAAAAAAAGTTTTTCAATTGAATAGCTGACCTCCCTCATCCATAGCACAAAGCACTTGAAAAGGTAGTCTGTTGTGTAGTGTGGGCAGCTACTGTTTGAGAAGCAGGTGTAAAACTTCAGTTTTGGTGCACAGAATGGCCATGTTGCAGCTTTTTGGATCAAGAACTGGGTTATCTACTCAAATGATCCCCAGTGTGCTGCTGGTGGGCAGCATGGTACCTGTCAGTGTATGTCCTAGTACTGACATTATTTTTCCCCAGGGCATCTGTTCTCCAGTTACTTGATTAATTATGCAAAAATAGCTCAAACAAACGTGTGCAACGTAAAAAATGTCCGACAAAAGTACGCATCACACACTGGCGTAGGCTGTGCAAACTTAAAGCAACATATCTATATTATATAGCAGAAATATTTTAATGTTCAGAATATTTAAAAGTTCAGAATTAGTAAACATGGCACTCCCATCCCATTTCACTCATAAGGTGGCGTCTTGCCTAAATAGTTCAATTCACGAGCTTATTCCTATATCATAGCCCAGACAAATATCCGTCTTTAACGGAACATGCACAATCGGTAATTCACTAGTGATAGATATCCAAAGTATCCACCTTATGAATGAAATGGAACAAGAGTTCCATGTTTACTAATTCTGAACTATAAAATATTCTGAACATTAAAATATTTCTGATATATAATATAGATATGTTCCTTTAAGTCTGCATAGCCTATGCCAGTGTGCGACGCATACTTTTGTCAGACTTGATTAACTATGTCAGATCTCAGTTCTTTGAGCTTGTGAGATTCTTCCTTGTATAAAGGGGAAAAAAGTCAGGGCAAAAGTATAACACTTTGGTGTTATTCTATAAACAACCAGAGGATATTTTCATATAGAAATATTGTGAACTGGACCATTTTTTTTGACAGATAGCAAACTCAAACAAGTAGGAAATATGAGTGGCAGAAGACTCCTTTGGAATGGCTGACATACGTGATAGAGGTGGGGGGAGCTGGCAGCCTGCCGAGGGGATGGAGGGCGCCCCCACCTCTCTGGGCGTCCCATGAGGGGGCATGGGGGGTGCCCGGAGCAGGTGATGCCCCAGGTGCCATTTCCCCCGATACGCCTCTGCAGCCTTCAGTTTGGACTTTATCAGATAGATAAACTAGAGACAATGCTGGAAATCTATTATTGGATCACCAATTTCTGTACTATTTGAAAAATAGTAGGGGGACAAGAATAAATCAAATTAGGTCTGCAGTGCTGGGGAAATGGGGATTTAGCAATTTCCCTCATGTACATTTTTACCTAGTGTAATTGTCTGCCACAGTGATATTCGTCATGTTGGGGAAACAGACACTCTAATATGCTGGTCTTAGTCTGCACTCTCCATGTTTTGGAACATCAACCCCTCGTCAGAGACAAACTATACATGACTGTGTATAATGTGTAGTTTGGTCCTTAGTGGTATAGCATCTGCTTCGCAAATGATCAGTCATAGGGTTAGTCCCCAGTATCTCCAACTAAAAGATCTCAGCAGATGCAGGTGATGCTATAAGACCTCTGCTTATAACCCTGGAGAGCAGCTGCCAGTCATGTTACTGAGCTGCTGGACCAATGGCCCGACTCAGTTTCAGGCAGCAACCTAGGTTTATTTGACTTTAATTGGTGAATGAGCATGTGCAGACATTCAAGTGGGCTTCTTTCTTTTTCCAGTCAAATCAAGCTTCATAAGTACATATGCAGATGAAGCTGACACTATTGTGAGCTTATGAAGGAAGGAAGATGCATGGTTCAAATGCATCTACGCACATACGGGTGATGCAATGTACAAGCGTTTAACAAAATATTCTTCCATTTCCACATATTAAAAATACATTAAAAGTAAATAACTATGAAACTGAAATGGCACATGGCCTAGTTAAATCCTCATCTTGAAACCGTATCATAAAAAAGAAAAGAAAAACCCATCCTAATTCTGAGAACACTAGGAGTGGAAAAAAAATTACTACCACTAGTAACAGATGTGAAATTACATTAGATAAATATAATCATTAGTTTCAGTCTCACCCTGGTTAATTTGTTTGTGGAAATGTGCAACCCATTATTCATTAGGTAATTTTTCACACATTGATTAGAAAGCCATGTCGAATTCTGATCCCGGCACATTTGGGCTTACCTATGTTGCAGTGAACTGTACCGCTTACAATGGCGAAAATGGGGGACAAAATGTTTATCTCGGGCTGATTTTGTGCCAATAAATAAAGTAAATCAATAGCCAGTGAAGTGTGAACAACATTTCTCTGCTGTATAATATGGTTTTGGGGGCAATTTGACATGCTACAAGGGGAAACAAGGGTCTTGAACAGAAAGGTAATAAAAGCAAATCATGCTGGTAACTGTTATTGAAGTCCTGTGTTTTTCTATACTTGGACAGCTTTAGGATGTGAGAAATAATGCACATAAAATTACAAAAACAATGAGACACTCCCCAAATTTATAAGCTCACTGGATTATTTTTAGACATTCTATACACAGATTCAGTGATAGGGACTAATATCTACTGGAACTAATGCAGAATCCTAGTTTCAAAGGACACATTTTTGAAGGAGTATATAAATGCAATACCGGTACTTCCCCCCTGGGACCCTCTTACAATTTTTCATAATTTTACATAGAGTCTAAAGAAAAACTCATGATAGTTTGAACAGTAAATTCTGGCCATAGAAACATGGATAGTTCAATGAGTATGACTGGAAAGGAGATATCCACCTTGAATGGTATAGATATGAACAAGAAATATGAAGAAGAAGAAGAAGAAGAAGAAGAAGAAGAAGAAGAAGAAGAAGAAGAAGAAGAAGAAGAAGAAGAAGAAGAAGAAGAAGAAGAAAATGAGGAGTAGGAGTTTGGATTTATATCCCCCCTTTCTCTCCTGTAGGATACTCAAAGGGGCTTACAATCTCCTTGCCCTTCCCCCCTCACAACAAACACCCTCTGAGGTGGGTGGGGCTGAGAGAGCTCCGAAAAGCTGTGATTAGCCCAAGGTCACCCAGCTGGCAGGTGTGGGAGTGCACAGGCTAATCTGAATTCCCCAGATGAGCCTCCACAGCTCAAGCGGCAGAGCAGGGAATCAAACCCGGTTCCTCCAGATTAGAATGCACCTGCTCTTAACCACTGCACCACTGCTGCTCCTGAAGAGCATTCTTGCTGGAGAGGGAGGCTCTTTGGATACTCTGTTTTAGCGGGTCAGAATGACAATTGACTATGTCGCATTCTACCCACAAACAAGCGGCTCTGGGTAAAAAAACCAGCAGACAATAGAAGTTACTTCTACATGTGCTATGGTACTAGAAGCAGATAACCGATTGGCTTAGGGGGCTTGTAAATACATATGAATTATCCTGAAATCTGACTGTTTTTTATTTGCAGCTTTGTGTTGTCATCATTTTTCAGAGTCCACTCCTACTAGAACTCGAAAGTAGCTTGAGATTATTTTTAGACAGTGGTTTGGTGAAATCAGGCCTAGAAGAACGAAAATCAGTCCTAACTTCTAAGCAAATGATTGCCATTGATTTCTTGAGTGGCCTTTGGCATTTTCCTCTCTTGTTGTTTCTGCAAGTTTTCATCAAGTAATGACCTGCATGGGTGAAACACCACAGACAGAGCTTTCTTATTATATCACACTTTCCTATCTAGGGAAACATTTCACCTGTGAGCCAGCAAATGTTGAGGCATCAGGTAATATGTTATTGACAGACATACTTGCAACAGAGAATTAATGTTTGCAATACAATTCTGAGCAGGTGTACTGTGAATCCAAGTCACGTCTGTTTAGTCAGGCTCATGCTTAGGTAAATGATCTTAGGATGCCATTGTTAGTACCTAAAACTGGACGATGTCATAAGTGTTACCAAGTTCTATCCCACCCTCTTTCCAAGAGATGTCAGCATACATACTGAAGAAGGAATTCTATAATACATTACTAAATGAATATGCCCAAAAGCATAATTTGCCTACTTAGAGTTCTTTTAAGGCTCTGATTTGCTTTCATTCAAATGCCTTCAAAATATTTGGGCAAAGAAAATATGGCAGATATAATTTCTCATTTAGTTTTAATAGCAGTCATTAAAACATTCCTTGTCAATTACAGAGATAGGCAATCAACTGCTCGAGGCGAAGATATCTATCTACATGTTTTTAAAAAGCATAACCCTCTATAAGATTATTGTACTACTGAGATGAAGAAGAGGGGCGGGGGAGGGGGTAAGGACCATGGCCATCTCTGATCTTGGCAGGATTAAAAAAGCCGTATCAGGCTCTTATTCTTATTTCTTTCCAATCTTTTGATCAAGTCATCTTCAAGTTAGTTTACAGTTGGTTAAAAACAATACAAGATACACGTCACCACATATTTCTTGCTTTGTAATCAGGAAATTAAGGAAGAGCTTGGGAAAACAAGATTTTAACAGCACGAACCTAAACAGAGTTACATCTTTCTAAGTCCATGGCTGTCAAGGAACTTAGAAATGTGCCAATCTACTTTGGATGACACATCCTATTTCTGCTACCACCACTGCTGTTCTTATACAGAGGACACAGTTGCCTTTCGCAAAGGAAATTTGCTCCCCCAGAGGAAAAAGAGCGAGAAATTAGCTCCCTGTGCCACATGGCAAAACTGTGGGGACTTAAAAAAAATCAGTGTACTGGATGTTATAGAAATCCACAATACCTCCCATCCCCCAAGCTAGCACTCCCAGAGAATGTGGGCTCCCAACCCAGCTTTTTGGACCCCAGCCTTTCTAACCCACTTCCAGTTGTTGCTTGAGGCCACAGATGTTTTCTTTTGAAATCCAGATTAAAATAATTTGAGGTTTCCACATAATGCAGGCTGCATTAAAGCAATTAACATTTAATTAAAAACAGGTTTTCCTCAGTAGGTCAGATTGCGAAGGGCTCAGTGCTGTTGCCATAGAAAGGGGAGAAGGGGGAGTGTGTGGAAGCGCTGAGCTGTTTGGTTTCTAGCGAGCAGCTGTATTGTAGGGCTGACAGGCTGAAATCACTATTGGAAGGACCTGTGGAGCCAAAGGATGAGAGGTTGCCTGTGTCACAGAGACCATTTAAGACTGCTGGAGAATGTCATTTTCTTTATAAATTCTGCACATTGATGTTAGAGAGTTTATAATTGCCTGACTGCAGAGATTTTAACATTCATTCTGGTGAACAGAAAATTAATTTAACTCTTTGGTTTCTGGCATCTTCTGAATTATTCATCTTTTATTTTGCATTTTTCACTGGGATTTTTCTTTATCGCATCTGTCTTTGTATATCATAAATGAAGCACTTTGTCATGCCTTGGCTTGTGATGCTCATTGTTTATTTTCTGGGTGATCTGGCTGCGACATCTTTCACCCCATCGATTGCCAGGGTTGATTCGGCTGATCTGGCTGGCTAGGCGGGTGTCCCCTACCTCCCTCACCGCTCCATGTGCGTCCCTCCTGAAGCTGCACGCTCGGTGGAAGAGGACGACCATCCCAGATAGGAGTGTACCGTTCTTCGATCAAGGGTATAAGAACATAAGAACATAACATAAGAACTAGCCTGCTGGATCAGACCAGAGTCCATCTAGTTCAGCACTCTGCTACTCACAGTGGCCCACCAGGTGCCTTTGGTAGCTCACATGCAGGAGGTGAAAGCAATGGCCTTCTGCTGCTGCTGCTGCTCCTGAGCACCTGGTCTGCTAAGGCATTTGCAATCTGAGATCAAGGAGGATCAAGATTGGTAGCCATAGATCGACTTCTCCTCCATAAATCTGTCCAAGCCTTTTTAAAGCTATCCAGGTTAGTGGCCATCATCACCTCCTGTGGCAGCATATTCCAAACACCAATCACATGTTGCGTGAAGAAGTGTTTCCTTTTATTAGTCCTAATTCTTCCCCCCAGCATTTTCAATGAATGCCCCCTGGTTCTAGTATTGTGAGAAAGAGAGGAAAAATTTCTCTCTGTCAACATTTTCTACCCCACGCATAATTTTATAGACTTCAATCATAGCCCCCCTCAGACGTCTCCTCTCCAAACTAAAGAGTCCCAAACGCTGCAGCCTCTCCTCATAAGGAAGGTGCTCCAATCCTTCAATCATCCTTGTTGCCCTTTTCTGCACTTTTTCTATCTCTTCGATATCCTTTTTAAGATGTGGCGACCAGAACTGAACACAGTACTCCAAGTGCGGTCGCACCACGGCTTTATATAAGGGCATGACAATCCTTGCAGTTTTATTATCATCTCCTTTCCTAATTATTCCCAGCATAGAGTTTGCCTTTTTTCACAGCTGCCATGCATTGAGTTGACATTCCCATGGAACTATCAACTAAGACGCCCAAATCCCTTTCCTGGTCTGTGACTGATAGCACTGACCCTTGTAGCGTGTATGTGAAGTTTGGATTTTTTACCCCTATGTGCATCACTTTACATTTAGCTACATTGAACTGCATTTGCAATTTCTTAACCCACTCATCTAATTTATCAAGGTCAGCTTGGAGCTCTTCACAATCCTTTGTGGTTCTCACCACCCTACATAATTTGGTATCATCTGCAAACTTGGCCACCACGCTACCCACCCCTACTTCCAGGTCATTTATGAATGAGTTAAAGAGCACTGGTCCCAAAACGGATCATAGTATCCGAAAGTATACGATAGCTGTGCTCACCTGCTAGAACCTCTGGCTGGCTGTTTATTTTCTACAGCCTATATGCTGGATTTTTTCCCCACCTTGTGGCTTAAAAAGGTAAAGATAGTCCCTTGTGCAAGCACTGGGTCATTACCGACCCATGGGGTGACGTCACATCACAACTGGACAGACTGTGTTTATGGGGTAGTTTGCCCCAGTTGTCTGCACTTCACTCCCAGAATGCTGGATACTCATTTTACCAACCTCGGAAGGATTGCAGGCATGTGCCTGCTGTGTGTTTTGGCCTTTCCTTCCCCAATTCAAATTGTGAGCCTGCCCTTTCAGAGTTTCTAAGTCTAATTCTGGATACAGCTACTTTTTTTTTTTGCTGTCAAGTCACAGCTGGTTTATGGCGACCCCATAAGGTTTTCAAGGCAAGAGATATTCAGAGATGGTGTGCCATTGCCTGCCTTCATGTCATGCCCCTGGTATTATTGGGAGGTTTTCCCACCCAAATATTTGCCAGGGTTGAGGCTGAGAGTGTGTGTCTGGCCAGTTAATTCCTGCAGCAGAGTGGGCATTCAAACCTGTGTTTTCCAGATATCATCAGACACCTTAACCACTACATCACGCTGGCTGTCTACAGCTGCTAGAGTCCTGGGCAAGAGACAAGAGTGTCTTTCTGAAAGCTGTATTTCTCAAAGCTCAAATCTGCAACGTTGTGGATTATGTACTTCAATGGCTAGGATTTTCTGCAGTAAATGTGGGCATGGAGACTGAATCCTCTTTAGGTCTGCACAACTGTGGATTCCTTAGGATTCACACTTAATACCACACTTAATACCAACCTTACTACTGAATTAGGGGGCATTCAAATCAGTGCTTAAATCTATAATTCCGTGGTTGATTAAAGCCTGAAAGCCCAAGGTGTCCCCTTAACCACGCTGAAGCCATTCTAATTCTAAAGCTAAAGTGCAGAACAAACTCAGGCTTGCAAGAGAAATTAAAAACAATAAAAAGGGCTTTGGGGGGTTATGTTCAAAAGCAAAAAGAAGCACAAGGAAATGGTAGGATTACTGTGTGGAAAAGATGGCAAAATGCTAACGGGATGGAGAAAGGGCAGAACCACTTAATGCCTGCTTTCACTTGGTCTTCTCCCAGAAAGGAAAAAAAAAGTGCTTAACCTGGGGAAAATGGAGCAGATGATGCAGTAGAGGAAATCCAGCACAGAATAAAATAAAATGGTAGTACTGGAATACCTGGCTACTCTAAATGAATTGAAGTCCCAAGGGCCTGATGTGAGCTACATCCAGGGGTATTATAAGAACTGACAGAAGTAATCTCAGAACCATTTGCAATCATCTTCAAGAATTCCTGGAAAAATCTGGCAGACTGGAGAAGGGCAAATGTTATCCTCATCTTCAAAAAGGGGAAAAAAATAAGTCCCAACCAGCCTGATATCAAAACAATTACTGCCCAATCAGCCTGACATCAATACCAAGAAAGATTTTAGAGCAGATCATTAAACAGTGTATAAGCACTTAGAAGGGAATACTGTGATCACTAAAAATCAATATGAGTTTCAAAAAAAAAATCATGCCAGACTAATTTTATCTCTTTTTTTGACAGTGCGACAAGTTTGGTTGATGTAGGGAATGTTGTGGATGTAGCATACCATGATTTCAGTAAGGCCTTTGACAAGCTCCCCCATGGTATCCTTGCAAACAAGCTGGTAAAATGTTGGCTAGACAATGCTACCGTGGATTTGAAATTGGTTGAATTGGATTAGGTGGATTTGTAATTGGTTGAATGACTGAACCCAAAGGATACTCACCAATGGTTCATCTTCATCCTGGAGAGAAGTGACTAGGAAGGTGCCACAGGATTTTGTCTTGGACCCAGTGCTATTCAATATTTTTATAAATGACTTGGAAGAGGGAACAAAGGGCATGCTAATCAAATTTGCAGATAACCCCAAATTAGGAGGGGTAGCTAATACTGCAGAGGACAGGGTTAGAATTCAAAATGACCTTCACAGATTAGAGAGCTGGCCAAAAATAACAACGTTAGTTTCAAGAGGAAGAAATGCAAAGTACTACACTTAGACAGAAAAAAATGAAATGCACAAGTATAAGAGGCAAGCACCTGACTTGACAACAGTGCGTGTGAAAGGGACCTGGGAGTCTTGCAGACCCATCCAAAGGGGAGGGGCTGAAAGGGCTCCTGGAAATGGCATGACTTGCACCCACACATTTACCTTCCCCAGGGTACTTACCGCAATGGAGGGGGCAAATGTGCCAGCAGACGTGAGTCCTGTAGCCTCTCCACCACAAAACCAGAAGTCCAAGCTGCGGTGGGGCTGCACTGGAGTCCCACTCAGATGCCAGGGGAAGGGAGTTTGGGGGCTTTTCTGAGCTCCATGTGCTGCCAGACAGCCCTATTGGAGGCAGCAGGGCAGCACCACACTGGCACTGCATCCTACCAACTCCAGGTTTGGCTGTGGCTGCCAGTAGACCCAAGTTCAACATGAATCAACATTATATCTGTCAGCTAAGAAAGCAAATACACTTCTGGGCCGCATCAAAAGGAGTATAGTGTCTAGATCAAATGAAGTTACAGTACCACTCTGTTCCATGTTGGTCAGATCTCACCTGGAATACTGTGTCCAGTTCTGAACACTATAATCCAGAGGTGGGATCCAGCAGGTTCTCACAGGTTCCAGAGAGTAGGTTACTAATTATTTGTGTGTGCTGAGTGGGGGTTACTAATTGGTGATTTTGCCACGTGATTTTTCCCTTAGTTACGCCCCTCCTCTCAGCAGTAGCACGCAGAACTTGAAGTGGTCTAGCAGGAGTGCGTGGCAGTCTGCGCCTACGTGCATTCGTTTCCCGCCCAAGGACCGGTGGAGCGGCTGCGTCCTTGCCACAGCCCCACCCAGAAATGCCCCACCCTCTGAATGCCCGACCACGCCCCTGTTGTGCCCTGCCCAGCCCCATTAGTGCTATGCCACAGTTTGAATCCCACCACCATGGGAACCTATTACTAAAATTTTTGGATCCCACCACTGAAATAATCCAAGAAGGATATTGATAAACTGGAGCATGTTCAGAGGAGGGTGACCAAAATGGTAAAAGGACTGGAATCCATGTCCTATGAGGAGAGATTTAGGGAGCTGGGTATGTTTAGTCTAGAGAAGAGAAGGTTAAGGGATGACATGATAACCGTGTTTCAATATTTAAAGGAGTGTCATGTTGAAGATGGAGCAAGCTTGTTTTCTGCTGCTCCAGAAACTAGGACAAGGAGTAATGGATTCAAACTAATAGAAAAGAGATTCCACCTAAACATTAGGAAGAAGTTCAAAATGGTAAGGGCTGTTCGACAGTGGAATATGTTGTCTTGGCGGGTGGTGGAGTCTCTTTCTTCGAAGGTTTTTAAATAGAGGCTGGATTGCCATCTGTCAAGAGTACTCTGTGTGTTCCTGCATGGCAGGGGGTTGGTCTGGATAGTTCTTGTGGTCTCTTCCAACTCTATGATTCGATAATTATGAGGAAGAAAATTTCCTGTAAAAGTGACCACTGAACTCTGTCATCAGTTGAAAGATCATTTTGCTGTATTCCTCTATTTTCAGAAAGTCCTGAGAATCTATGAGCAAATCTAACACAGCAATGTCTATTTTGACTGGCTGCAGCTATCTGTAATAATCCTTGAACAGGAGATGGCAGATGTTGAACCTGTAATCTTGTATGCAAAGTGTGTGGCTGAGCCACACCACTCCCCAACTTTGAATGGAGGACATAACCTTAAAACTGTTCTTTATTTATACCTCAAGCTTACTATGCCTTCAGCAACTGCATGTCAGGTCAACATGCAGTCAAACAATTTCACATCCTGACTGGATTTGTTTAACTGGTTCACATGCTGATTGGCTCTCATAAGCTCATTATGGCATAGGTAGGCATAGGTTTCTCACTATATTGGCAGGGAGTGAAATTTTATTATTATTGGCACGAGTTACAGGGTGTTCCAAACATTCTAGAACCAGTAGGCCACAATCAACAAATGCAGAGCCTCTGGGCAACAACACACCCACCATCTCTCCTGCTTTTCGCTAAAAGAGTATTGCATAGGATGGAATGTCAACATTTATGAGAGCTGAAGGGTGCTAGAACCTCTCCCACCTAAGCTGTAATGAGACAGTTGTAATAACCAAGGGACAAACATTCCTGTGTCAATCTGCTTACATGCTTAGACCAACATATAGTAGGGATTTTCCCCTTTGCGTGATCTATTTCAAAGATGTCAAGAGCCTAGGGCCATTTAATGTTGCTTGTAAACCAACTTTGCAAGGCCCATATGCTGTAAATTGGCTACCATGGCTTTCCTTCTACACCTCCATTTTTCTTTTGTTTCATCATTATTATAAAAAATTGGTGGACTGATAAGATTACAAGTCCAGGGCAGAACTAATCATACGTTTAGTGTAAGGACATTTAAATATTTAAACAGATGGTTCCCTGTGACCTTACACGTCTCCTTTATAAATGTATGTACTGTCTTATAGAACCATCTGCATCCTAATATGCAGGTCATATGTTTCCAAGTGTTTCCTCGTTAGCCAGCAGAAAACTCCAACTCCATCTCCTGCTTACTGCAGGTTCAAATATTACTCTCCATTACTTCGGTGTGACTTCGATTGACACCATGTGGGAAAGGATACTAAATTATCCCAGAGTGTCATACCGTTGCATATTTTATAATACTGCTTATCCTTTCTTTTCTTTTTGTGAGCCAACAATCGGTAGGACTTTACACTGTGTAACTTTCTGAATTAGATATGGGCAATTTGTAATTTGATAATAGAATGAGAATTCCATTCTGAATCTGAGGATAAATATCTGTTGGAAATGTTGAGATATTTGTTAATGCCTCATAACACCTCTGATTGAGTAAAGTCACTTGCTTATTTGTTTATTAATTTTAGTTTTCATATCATCACAAAATCTTATTTAATATGATCCAAAATATCCTGTATTGTTTGCAATGAGAATGTAAATCCCCCATTGGCCAGAATGTTCATTTGCATTACAAATAACTTCTCTTTGATTTCTCTTCAGCATTCACTATGATAAGATAGTCATATAAAATAGATCAAGAGATGCTGAAAGGCAATTGAAGCATCAATAGGAAAGCACTCCAAAGCAATAGCTGATGTTGTTCAAAACCTAGTTATTACTAATTCGTTTACTTATTTTGTTTAAAACATGTCTGTGCCTCCTTTCCACATATGTGTTCAGACAGCTTTGAAAATCCAATAGCAAACTAAATGCAAATCAAAGAAATCAGTATCAGCAATGAAAAAGAGACTAAGAGCATATAAAGAGATGGATCCAGACGAATACTTCTGTGAGTTCAAGTGCATAGAGTGTGATTTCCCCATCTTCTGGTCCAGAGTACCTCTGAAAACTTGTTGATGGAGATTCCTTCTTTCCAAGAACAGAATTTCAGGAGGCATTTAGATCTGCCATGGGAAGGAGAGGCAGGAAAATTGTGCTTCATGAATAGAAATCCTTGTGCCCACAGAAATGTCTAGTTTGGATCAATGCAAGGACAAGCTAGGGGTTTATTTTTCCCTCTTCATGTTTGAGGGACAGACACAATTATGCTAACTTGGCTACAAGGGATGAGAAAGGCCTTCTCTACTGTCACCAGTTTCAACCAAAGCAGGGCTGCAGAGCACAAGTGAACAAATATTGACTGATGCTATGCTGCAAAAATACAGAAACTCAGGAGATTGTGCCAAACAGTCCATTTGGTCCCTTTTAGCAAACCCATATATTTCTGTGACTTGCCATTAAAAAGCCGTACATGAAATACGTACTAGAATTGCTCTGCGTTGTGTATCTATAATAGGGTACATTTTAGGCTATGCTAAAATTCAAGCAGACTCTTACTAGCCCAACTAATGCCTAGGCTTTTTACATTTTATTTGCAACCACTTTTAGTGAGGTATCTTAGTGATACAGTGCATGCTTTGCATACATAAGATCCCAGGTTCAATTGGCTGGAATATTCAGCTAAAAGATCTCAGCAAAGCTATCAAAAAACAACAGCCCCCTTATTCTGTGGAGCCTGACCAGACATGCTGAATCTCCTGATACCTGAAGGCTTCAAATTAGCTGCAGAAGGCTTAAATTGCATGTGGCCCACATTGCTGGGGAATGGGGGTGACCCTTTTTGTAATGGTGTGTGTGTGTGTCTGAGAGAGGCTACATTGAGAGCTGAGTTGGAGAGAGAGAAAGGGGGGTGATGGAGGGATAAGAGAGTTATATGATTGGCTGATTCAAGAGTGTGCATGTGAGAGGGCTGTGCTGGACTGGCACACTCAGAGAGGGCAGAAAGTTACAGGATTTCAGAGAGGAAGGACTGGGAGTGTCAAAACTCTAGTCAAAGAGAGTTAAAGCTCTGTGTGAACATAACAGAATGTGTTAGGGCTTCTGAGTGAAAAGACCATGTGTTGGAAGAATTAGACAGGGTGTCAGAGGGTATACAGCAACAGTCAGACCCTCAATAAACAGTTTAAACAAAATGAAGACAATGAGTCTGAGAGAACTATGAGGGCGGGGGGGCTGTCAGAAAGTGTCCATGGAAATTTATGTTGAGTGAAGTCCTCAAAATATTGTTGCCTCAGTTTGATTTTATTTTAAAAATATTTTGCTTGAAACTTTGAAGCTACCTATCAGTTATAAATACAATCTTACTTTGTTTGAAGAAACATTGGAATCCCATTCTATTTTCCTTAGCACCACGTAGGCCATCAACTTGACTTCTGGGATATTTCAAAAAGGTCCATAGTCTGATGATATATTGTAAAGCAACAATTTCCCATGATGAAATGGTAACTTACAGACAACTCATTTGCAGCTTGTGAAATTATCTTAAAATACATTTCCCAGGGCGAGATATCCCTGCTTACTAGTAAGTGTGGTCACAGCTCTCTTGAAAGGAAAGATCACTGATTAGTTCAGGATTTGCTCTTGTGCTGCTTCTGTGGTACTTCACAGTTCTCCATGCAAAGCCCTTTTCCTCTCTTCTTTACATCTCTCCATCCAAGTATCAGTGATAAAATGGGGGGTGTGGGGAGATGAATCAGTAATAAGAGGGTGGGGAGGAAAGGAAATGACAAAATTACCATGACAAACTGTTTGTAAAATATATGCATCTTGGGTTCCAAGTTAAGGAGTTAAGAATAGGTGAATGAAAACTGGCATACCACTAATTTATACTTCAATTAGAAGCAAAATGCCAGAAATGGGTCATGTGAGAACCTGTGAAGAGTTGTGCAGAATACTGTATTTTAAGACTGACTGTAGATCTATGCTGGTGTCTGTGAAAGGGAGCATAATTAGCCCCCATCCTCTCAGTCATATCAGACAAAGGTAATGGGGTGTAAGAAATGGTTCATTAGGCTCTCTCAAGTACTTTTACTGTGTCCATACTATTTACACCAGCAGAAAAAAATTCAGTGTCTTTAAATATCAAGTCAGAGCATTTGCCCCTAGTTTCTTGTGGTTCTAGACATAACATAATGATCTTTCACTGTCAAATGGTGGAAAAATGCACATGATTGAAAAATTAAGACCCCCCCCTTCCAAGGGCTTAGGAAATACATACACTTGCAAAATCTCTTTCCTTTATTAATGCTTCTGTGCTTAATGTGTGCACCTGAGTTCCTGGACAGTGCAGGATGTTAGTATACCAGTAATGCTCACAAAGCAATGTGACTTATTTTAGCAGAAAAAGTATACCTCAATTACTTGGTGTTGCCTTGGGAACAGAAACATGTCACAAAGAGAATTAAGTTGTGGTTCTCAGTGAGGATAAAAGCCTGTTTCTGGGCTGCACTATTTCAGAATTCAGTGTGTGGTTGTCTGCTCATATGCCGAATGTTTCTCTGAGCAAAACAAGGAAAAATTGTCATCCAGAAAACAAACTTGTTAGGGAGAAGACTAGGTTATGACCCATATTCCTGACAGAAGTTAAATACTATGCCTATGTGAAGAGATTTTGGGGTGGTACAGAGGGCCATTTAGTCATGTGAGCTTCCACTCGGCACCTGAAGTGGTACAGCTGTTCAAAAAAAGGAGGGATTGGAAAAAAAAGCCTCTAAAGCATGACCTCAGACAAAAGTTCAGCACTTTAGTGAGACCTAGGCTGATTATACATGGGCACTCTGCCCCGCAGAAAGAGTATGGTTCCTATGGGGCAGAGATTCTTGTACTGATGCCATTAAAGTTGTCGCCTGAGATCCCTGATGCCCTGCAGTTTGCAAGAGCGAGGAAACCATGAGGTTTCCCTCTCACTGCAGGGTTTCCCTCCTTCTGGTTGGCTCCTTTGGAGCAAGAGTGAAGGCAAGAGTGAAGTTGGTTTGCTTTTTAAAAGCACTTTAAAGGTAATATCAATGTTGCTTATATCGATATTGTGGAGACTGCTTTTGTGGCTTTTACATCCCTGTAAGGAAAAGCCTGCTATTGGTCCCTGAAAGACCTTCCCCCCATTCCTCTCAGGGATCAACATCCAGTTTTTCCCTTAAAATGCAAAACACATGAAAGCAGCTTCCACAATATCGATATAAGCAATATCGATATTACCTCTGAAGGGTAACATTGATCTTTCCTTTTGACTTTTGCAGTCTTTCCCTTTGAGCAACATGATGGCAGACTATCATGAGCCATGCAGCCCACAGTGGGGCAGCTCCTTGCTTTTAAACAGGGAAATGCAAGGAGATCCCATTGTGGAGGGACTGCAGGGCTAGGAACCCTGTGGAAATCACTTCATGCATAATGGGTCTTACTCTTAAGCTAAAGATGTAGGCCTATAACCAGAAAGAGGCTGCATTAGGGCCCACAACCAGGTTGCCAGACATAGTCTGGCACCACTGAGAGACAGAAGGGTGGGGACATGGAGGTTTTCATCAGCACTGTTGTGCTATTGTAACCTCAGCTTGTGGGTTCTGTGGGGCAGTACTTGGAATGAGTTGCAACAACAATTTTTAAACAACAAAATGGTTTACTTTTCTTTACAATTAACACTTTTAAAACATCAACATTTAACGTTACAATTCAAGGTCCTGTTCAGGTTGCATTTCAAGTCCTTCTATTTACAGTCTACTGATATTGCTAAGTCCAAATTCTTCTTTGCAAGTTGGCTGGCTCCTGAAGACACCAAGGGCTTGATGAACAGGTTGCAACATGATGAAGGTCTCCAGGAGAACTCTCACCCATTACAACCACAAAAGAAAACCCTGAAACAATAAACTTCAACATTTACAACATAGCAAAAACAACTACCTTCCCAGTAGTTCCCAATAATATTGCAATTACCTTAACAAGGTGTTAAGGGCTTATAGAAATCAAGGTCCGAGTCTGGTACCCTTGTCTTCTGCAAAGAGCTCTTTCAGCCTTTCTGCTGCTCTGAGTCTCCACCCCCTTACTGGGTCAACCCATTCTGGGCCAACCCATTCTGGGCATGGGAGTTACATTCTCCCCCACTAAAATTCTGTTGTCCCGACAGTAATTACAATGCAACTCTTGAAATCATTGCACAATGATTTCCCCAGAGATTCCTGTACTTGGAGGAACCACATTTGGTGCATCTGAATGCAGAACATTGTCTTTCCCTTGCAAGGATTTCCAACTGTTCCAAACTTAGCTGCACTGGAAGTTTGCAAAACTTTCCAGCAAATGTTGCTATTCAGCCAATTAGTTTGCAGAAGGGATGGGGGGTTGCAACTGGAATCCCCTCCTTCATGCAACTGCCAAACAGAATCATGTGCTTCAAATTCACATAGCAACATCTCTTGAACTTACATCACATAACAAAACAGTTATATGGGGATCAAACCCCAACTTGCTGCACTTCCATTGCAAGCAATTTTATATTTGCAATCTCACTTCCAAGCACCACCTGGTTGGGTGCCATTTGTAACCTCAGTTTGTGGGTTCTGTGGGGCAGTACTTGGAATGAGTTGCAACAACAATTTTTAAACAACAAAATGTTTTACTTTTCTTTACAATTAACACTTTTAAAACATCAACATTTAACGTTACAATTCAAGGTCCTGTTCAGGTTGCATTTCAAGTCCTTCTATTTACAGTCTACTGATATTGCTAAGTCCAAATTCTTCTTTGCAAGTTGGCTGGCTCCTGAAGACTCCAAGGGCTTGATGAACAGGTTGCAACATGATGAAGGTCTCCAGGAGAACTCTCACCCATTACAACCACAAAAGAAAACCCTGAAACAATAAACTTCAACATTTACAACATAGCAAAAACAACTACCTTCCCAGTAGTTCCCAATAATATTGCAATTACCTTAACAAGGTGTTAAGGGCTTATAGAAATCAAGGTCTGAGTCTGGTACCCTTGTCTTCTGCAAAGAGCTCTTTCAGCCTTTCTGCTGCTCTGAGTCTCCACCCCCTTACTGGGTCAACCCATTCTGGGCCAACCCATTCTGGGCATGGGGGTTACACTATCACTTCTGGAAAAAACCTGATTTATTTGGAAAACCATAGAATTTTCAGCAATTCCTAGAGAGAACTGATATTTTATGTTTCCACTGGAAAAGATGTCATGCCAGTGGGTCAACAGCAATAGCTGTTAGCAGGATACTAGGTGTGCAGAAAAGTGGCAATCACATTGATTAAAATATAAAGGTAAATGATTTATTGGGGAACTACATTTCAGATAGGAAAGCTGACAGTCTGTATAGGAGCATTTCTAAGGTAGGGCAGCCATGGCACATGAACACCACTTGAAAGGGGGAGCCATACCTGGCTGGCTGTTACACACACACACACACACACACACACACACACACACACACACACACACACACACACACACACACACACACACACACACACAGAGAGAGAGAGAGAGAGAGAGAGAGATATGAAGGAATCAGTTCCGATTGTTACCTTTGTTACCTTTGCTATATGTCACCAGCAACATAGCCTCAAATTACCCTAGATGTTGTTGTGCCATCCCAGTAACCAGCAGTTCTCCTAACTGAACACCCTTGGGAGGTTATGTAGCATTCCTGGCTACAACGGGCTGTAGTCCAGACAATGGTAACCTGGCCATCCTCTTCCTCCAATGCCCCCCTGCCTTTCACGTACTTCCCCTCAGCAGTCCCATGAAGCCTCCTACCAGCCCAGATCTCTCATAATGGCCACAAACAGCCTTTTCTTTTCCTACCATGCCTGGCTCCCTGCTTGCCTCTAGCCAGTACAGTCTGCCTGCCTTCCCCCACTCAGCCCTCCGCCAGCAGTCTGCAACACCTTAGCTATTCCCTCTGGCTGACTCTCACCCAAGCTCAGAAGCTAGGGGAGTGGGTTGTGGTGGTCCAATCTGAGGTTTTCTTAACCCTGACAGCTTAGGAAATTCCTGGAGTTGGTTCAGGAACAGTACAAGACAGGGGGTAGGGGGTATGGGGTGATGGCTTGGGCTCTCTTGACTTGGTGTGCAGAGAGGGACATCCTTTCATCCTAGCAGAGGGGCTGCCTTCCCTGTGTGCTGTCTCTCTCCCCCTCCCCTGCATTTCTCTGTTTTTTTTTAAACTGCCTGTAAATAAAATAGGGAAAGGGGGTGCAGAAGGATGTCCCCCTGTATTCAACATGACTTACACCCACAAAAAGACAACTTCTGAGGAGGAAATTAAAGCTAAGAGTATCAGCCTAAGGCAGGGGTGGCTAACCTATAGGGCTCCAGTTGTTCATGGACTACAATTCCCATCAGCCCCTGCCAGCATGGCCAATTGTAGTCCATGAACATCTGGAGCGCCATAGGTTGGCCACCCCTGGCCTAAGGAAAGGCAAGAGATGACACAAAAGGATGGAAAGGTCTCTAACTACACAGCCCTATCTAGCTGACCACTTGCCCACTCCGTGCTGAGTCTTCTTAGTTCCTTTGTATGCTAGACGTTATCTCTTCCAGCAATAGCAAACTGGAGCTCGAGACCCCCTTTTCCCACTGGGGGCTTGGCAGCCATAGCTCAGGCCTAAATGCAAACCATCTGATATAGTTCAATTAGTGTGAATTCATTTATACAGTGTCAATAAAATATTTAGCATTAACAAAAATCCAAGCCAGTGTCAGTCATCCCCGTTCTTATCCCTTTCCTGACCAGAATATGTCTTTCAGAACAATTTGATTGAATATTGACTGAATATTTTTACTACTATCTCTGTATGCAGAAGGGCTAAGAATTTATTTTTACAAAGGTAGCTACAATTTCAGGGATAGAACTTGTAATCTCACTGTAAAATTCTTAGGATCTCTCTATACTTGCCTTGCCTGGTAGCAGCAGTGACTTCTGGCAGCAGCAGTGACTTCTGACCAACTCACATGGGGTGTGGGCCAACCCTCATTTGGTGGTGGTGGTTCTGAGACCCCATCCTGGACTTTCATTCAGGGATCCAGAATCACTAATACTGTCCCCTGCTAAGCCCCTGGATTTTAATGGATTTCAAAGGGCATAACTCCACGGCCAGTCCCAGTCAAAAACAGAGAATTCTGTCCCATTGATGTCAACTCCATAAATCCACACAATGCTGTGATCTGCTTTTACATTTGTTGCGATTGTTGCTCATGTTTCCTCCATAGAACTCAGGGTGGGTGCACTGGAAGATTCTACAGGGCTTGTGGAAATCAAGAAGGGAACTTGCGATAAATCTATGGACAATCTGAGTTTTCCTATCCATTTCCTTCCTAGCAGCCCGCCTTGTTCCTTACCCTATATAGATGCCGTGTGTCTCAAACACATGAACAATGCACTTTTTAGCGGTGAGTACAGCTACTGAAATGCTGGCTTCTGCAGTTCCATGGAATAAGACAAATGTGTTTAGGAGTGGAGATAAAAGAAGCAGACTGGTATAGAAGCAGTCCACAGATAAAAGAGGGCAGGAAACGCTGGGGACAATGGAAAGAACTGATTATGTGGATCAAAATGTATTGTTTGGGGGAAGAGATCTAAGTGGGAATAAGAACAGGAAAATTTAGGTTAAACTTCATGAAAAGCTTCGTGACATCAAATCTTTACAACTGTGCAGCCACCCCTCATGGGAAGATTTAGAGGCTTGTCACCTAAGATATTTAAATAGGACTGGACAATTCACAGGGAAAAAGAAGGGAAATATATACTGCAGTTAAGACTGGATTTCTTTATGTGGCTTAATATTTATGTTTCAGCTACCTGGGAATTTGTTACAGCTATAATTTCTAGTCAACTGAATGGCGTACACAAGTTCACAGGTCATCTAAACAAGAGTCTTCCTTCCACTAACATGAATGTTACTCATCATATGGCAAAAAAGAGTATGGAACAGAAAATTCTCAGGCTTAATTTGAGCCTGACTTTAATTAGTTCTAGAACCAGTTTTCAGTGATGGACCTTGGTCTGAAACATGAGAAATTGTAAAAAGGAGGTACGTACATTTGAATATGTACAGAGTATACTCTCCTAACCAGTGCATTATCTCAGCTAGCCTTCATATATCATCATACAACACATAATTAACAAACTCACATGATGCACGAATGGCCACTATCTTAGATGGCTTTGAAGGTGTTTAAGATGGTTAATTTGAATCCCGTTCAGAGATAGCATGTCATTCAGTATCAAGAATCAAGAACCATGCAAGGCTTTATGTTTCTACTTGTGGACCTGCCACTGTATCTGGCTGGCAATTTTGAGAAATGGGAAATGCTATCGGCCTGATGCAGGAGGTTCTTCTCAGGTTCTTACCTGGGATTAGGGAAAAGCTCATTTAGGTTAGAAGAAATGAGTTCAAGGCGATTCTGATCCTGTCCTTTTCACTGTAGGAAATAAGTGCTAAACTCTATTAATGACCCAAACAGCTTTCCATAATATGTTGAAGTTCTCTTTTGTCCACCTTTCTGACTGGGACAGTAATCCTTAAAGCACACACTGACATAAATGGAAGGACTCTGAATTAATTTGGTTGTAGCCAGGGCATGCTGATGCGAGGGGAAGCACCTACTATATTTGACAGTTCAATCTTCAAGCCAGTGAAGCTCGGTAATTAAAATATGAGACTTGGGTGAACTGGGTTCAGATGTGAACTTACAGGGAAAGTCATTATTTCTCAACCTTTTCTCATTCAGTGAGAAAAGGTTCTTGTACCTTCGTAGCTGAAAGATCTAATTCCACAAAAGAAGGGAAATAGCTGTGCCGTACGTTGGACATACAAGCACACTAAAATGTAGATATAGAATCCTCGTGTCCTTAAGAGTGTTGCACTAATGCACCTTTGAAGCTCTCAGAACTCATCAGCTACCTTAGCACATTTTTGTCAGTTCTAACATCCATAACATGCCACTGTAAGCCGCCCTGAGCCCTTTGGGGGTAGGGTGGGGTATAAATATAAATAAATAAAGAACACATCCACAGTACAAGGGTAAAGAAGAAAGTACTACAGTAGAACATAATGCTATGAGAAACAAAACTTTGGCAGTGTGGTGGGGGGGTGGGGGTGGGGAGAGCAAAGGATCTCAATAAATAATTCAAACCTCCTCTAGGACAACCCATTTTTCAATTGATCAGACGAAGAGATTAGCCCAGTGGTTATACTGTATAAGGACAAGTAGGACAACCAACTATTTAACATAGAGGCAATGAATATTGTCACCCACAACGAAAACACAATTAAGGCATGCTGATTAATTTGATATTTCAAGATGGAAAGGTAATAGGAAATATGCATCTTCTTGAAAGAGGTATGGTATAATTACTTAGCTAGGCACAAAATATACATCAGACACATCTCAGAGTTATTTCTGCAGCAGCTCACAGACGAGATCATTAAAAAGAATAACCTGTCTACTGGGACTACAAACATTTCTACTGGCTTATGTTCCTTTGTCCTCAGCAATGGGTTTTCATCCACAGACATTAACAAAGCAGGATTACCTTATGCCATGGCTGGACCAGTTTTTTTGCTTGGCTAAACTAGGGCTTAGCCATCGGATTAGTGTGGTCATTTAACTTAAAGGGAAATTTCCTGGTGGGCCTCTGCTCTGGAGGACCACTGGTAGTCAGGAGCAAACGTAACTATGTTCTAGTAACTCTGTCAGAACATCAGGTCAGATCCTTTATTAACAATGGTCAGTTCACCAATTGTCTTCCCCCATACTGCTGCCAGTTTTAAGGAGGAGGTAATGGATGAGTTAAAACTCACTATTAGTATAGTTGAGCTGAGTGATCTCTGCTGTGTTGGCTTGTAGCACCACAGAGGCCACTTAGCTTAGCCTGGTCCATTGGCGTTTTTACTTCCTAATCTGCTTCTGTTATTTGCTGGTACAATCTGTGGGGACTGGTCATTCTCTGTATTTTCATAGCAGAACACGGCCCAAATGGAATCTTGGATTCATATTCACAAACATATTAGGAAATCTAACATCACAACTCCTTTTCTATCTATCTTCAGACATCAATAGTACAGTTGTACACAATATCATAGATCCCACGTAATATCTCCCCAAGTAAATGCAAATTCATTGTCTTTGAAAATAAAACCTGATGTTAGGTCTCGGAACCTTAATCCAATAAACAGTCTCTGAAGTATTGATCAGCAGCGTTTATTGATGAAGTATCGAAGCACCATACTTGGCAAAGCTAGTTCTGATGAAACTGGCATTCACAGTCCCCTTTATTCCCTGCTGAAAGCCCCCCTCCCGGTTTCCCATGAATTCGTGAAAATCGGTCTTTGGAGCCAAGGTGCCCCAAGGTCAACGACAGATAGTGAGAGAGCCACCTGGCTTCCTGCCCCATGAGATAATGGATGTAATTATTTTCTCATGCGACAGAGGTGCCAGGGAAAGCCTAATTTCCCACAAAACATGTGAAGCTATAAAGTAGAGATCAAGAAGAAGAAGAAGAGTTTGGATGTATATCCCCCTTTCTCTCCTGTAGGAGACTCAAAGGGGCTTACAATCTCCTTGCCCTTCCCCCCTCACAACAAACACCCTGTGAGGTAGGTGGGGCTGAGAGAGCTCCGAGAAGCTGTGACTAGCCCAAGGTCACCCAGCTGGCATGTGTGGGAGTGTACAGGCTAATCTGAATTCCCCAGATAAGCCTCCACAGCTCAGGCGGCAGAGCGGAGAATCAAATCCGGTCCCCCCAGATTAGATATACGAGCTCTTAACCTCCTACGCCACTGCTGCTCAAGGAAAGAATACACAGATGGCAGTGGTTACATATATCTTTTGAGCGGCATTGGTTTGTTATTTCAATCAGTGACGTAAAGTTAGGAATGCAGATCAATCACCCAGATAACATCCCCCTGACAATGGCCACAAAATATGTCAGAAATAATCTTAAGTGCCTGTTGTTCAAACCTCATTTAGTAGTTGTTTTGATCTTTAAAATTATGGCAGAAGTTCATACAAGAAGTTATGAGTCACCGTCAAAAATAAATGGCAACTACTAGCCCAAAAGTAAGCAACAAAGCAACAAAGGCATCTTATTTCTGGAACTGTTCTGGGGCCACACCTCAGTTCTGCATAAAATAAAATGTCACCTGGGGTCTCTCCATACTAATGTTCCAGAGTCAACTTCTAACGCTTTGGCTAAAGTTCAAGTCCACAAGTAGATTAGGGGCAGAGAATTGTCAATTTTTCAATTGGAGTTAAAGTGGGTATGCAGTAGGTTTGAATAAGAATCATGTCTTGTAGAAAATCAGATCCTTGGTTCTTAACATGAAATGAAATGCCTTGGGCTGGATATCTTGCAGCGTCAATGTAATCAGTCTCTTACAATGGTAATGGTACTGAAACACAAGAATTTGGGGATTACTCCAAGTTACACATAGACCATAAAACATGCAGTCTTTAAAACATACCGACAAATTCGGTCCCCCCCCCCCTCCTTAGAGGCAGGCAGCAGTTGTGAAGACCTAAAATGTGCTGCTTATTCTTATAAGGGAGGGTAGCTGGAAGCTGATCCCATCAGATCTCAGAAGCTAAGCAAGGTCAATACCTGGACCACCAAGGCTGACCCTGCAGAGGAAGGCAATGACAAATCACTCTGCTTCTCACTTGCTTTGAAGGTCCCTTACTGGTGTCACCATTTGTCATTCCTTATAAATTCTTGCACAAGAATAGGATTTTGGGTCTAGCCCTGACCTAGATAGCCAAGGCTAGCCTGAGCTTTTCAGATCCCAGAAACTAAGCAGGCTTGGCCCTGATTAGTATTTGGATGGGAGACCACCAAGAAATACCAGGGTCGCTATGCAGAGGTAAGCAACGGCTTACCACTTTTGTTAGTCTGGTGCTTTGAAAACCCCATGAGGATGCAATTAGTCAGCTATTACTTGATAGCAAATAAAATATTGTCACAGACTACCATATTGTACTAGCATAGTAAGCCACTCCAGCTGGTGCTGTCAGCAGCCACACTTACCAGATACTTTAGTGCAGTGGTTCTCAACCTGGGGGTCGAATGACCCTTTCACAGGGGTCGAATGACCCTTTCACAGGGGTCGCCTGAGACTCTCTGCATCAGTGTTCTCCATCTGTAAAATGGATAAATGTTACGGCTGGGGGTCACCACAACATGAGGAACTGTATCAAAGGGTCGTGGCATTAGGAAGGTTGACAGCCACTGCTTTAGTGTCTAGTAGTACATAAAACCATTATGGAGCTTAGAAGAAGTGAGAATGAGATATGTGTGGTAGGATTGGGGCACAAAACCCCAACCAACCTGCTTAGAAGCAACTGGAGGTATAGAGAAAATGGACTGCGCCATTGCCTACTGTTATTAAGACTTCCCTGTATTAAGATGTTAGGTGGGAAATGCTTCTGAGAAAGACTGGGCCTGACTGGATCAGGTTCCTTCTTTCAGGCAGATGGGCAAGCCACTGTTTGTACTTTTTTGTACCTCAGGCAGGGCTGGGCAGTCAATTGAAACTGGTACTGACTGTCTCAGGAGGCAAATGCATGAGGTATCCATTTAGCTGCGCCCTAAAATTTCAGGGGGCTCTCAAGCCATTCACCAGTTTTATTTTATTCACCACTGTTCCAACAGATAATGGTAAAAATGCCTTAATAGATCTTTCTCATTTAAAAACCTGATCTTTTCAACACAATTACTAACCATTTTATGCATTGTGCACCTTGTGAATTAAAAATATCATTTTTATGAACTATTTCCCACCTCTTACTAGCTGCACTTTCTCCTCATTTTTTCCCTTCAAAATTCAGGGGAATTCCAGCACATTTTGCAATTAGTTAAGGATTATATTTCCTTATTTTTATTAATTTTATGTAAAGTGGGATTTATCAGCGGAGCATTCATTGACACTGACTTCAATTTATTCTGATGAAACTGACTGACATCTGTGTGTGCTGTTCATCAGTCATAATTTAAACCATTCTTAATTGCATTAAATGTAAATTAAGACATTCAATTTCAGCCATTATTTTTCATAAAACACTCTGAACTGAATTTTAGTGGGTCATGAGATCTTACGTTCAAGATAAATAGGGTAAATTCAAAACTTACCATTGATGTTCATATTTCACCCTTTGTCGACTATTTCTTTTGTAGTTTGGTAGATTGGAACAATTAATTTTAGCTGTGATGGGAACATTATTGGCTAAGAATGATGTAGAGGATTTTTATCTCCCTCAAAACAAATGACTTTTTAACATTTCTTGATCGTGTTTGTTACTAAAGAATGTTGCACATTTTGAGAATCAACTGAATCAACTGTAGATTGAAGATATAAAGCAGAAAACATGAATATTTTAAAATCCAATTGGAAAACAAGAGTACATTAAGAATAGGCTTTTCTGGATGAAAACATTCTTTGCTGTGATGGCCAAGTTAGTAACAGTGGGCTATGAATATGAGCAGGATTCATAATGACTCTGATTACATTTTTATTGAACTAGCTGAGTCTTTACTGAAAACAAGGATATCTTCATGATTGTGCTGTTAGACATGTTTGGAAATTGCTCAAAGGTTCTGATGGATAAGTGGGTGCTAAATACCAGGTTGGATCCAACTTCTTCTGTAGTGAAAAAGGGAAGAGGGATCCCCTTTGAAAACCAAAAATGTTATTCTAGGGGTCACGGGACCTGCATGGACAAAAGTCATGTGAAACAAGGGCTATGTGAAACAAGGTTCTAAATCACCACACTGTGGCATACTGTTAACACCCCCCACCCCCGGCCCCCAGCCGCACTCCCCTTGCCGCACTTCCCCTGCCACCACACCCCCGTCTTTGCAAAAAAAATAAATCTGACAAACCTTTCTTCTGTCCAAGCAGCACAAAAGATGGCAACACACTGGGGACGGGGACAAGGTGGCCTTGACACTCCTGGGATGGAGGAAAGGTTTGTTGGATTTATTTTGCAGGGGTGGCAACGCGGTGATGGCAGGAGTGGGGGAAGCTCAGCCAGGGACTGGACATCGGGGGACAGAGGAAGGGGGCAGGGCAGGTGGCCACAATGTGCCCTCCCATGAGTCAGGCAAATGGCACCTGGATCATCTTCCCTTTCTGGCTCCACTGGCTACACCATTGCTGTTACCTCTTCCTATTCTTACCAAAACCCCTTTACATTCCTTAATAACTACCCAGGTCCACCAGACACCTCTTCCAAATCTCCAGGAATTTCCCAAGTTGAATTGACAATCCCATTAAAAACAGAAACCACAGTAATTACACAGTATGCAAAATAATGATATGTAGATTTTTCCCCTCTTAGTGAGACTTATTAGGGTAGTCAATAGCCTATCTGTGGTGGGCAAACTCCTGCCCTTGGCTGAACTTTCTTGATTGAACAGAGGGAGAAAAACAGGATAGTTTTGGACCTGGAAATGACATCATAGAACCAGCAATACCCCTGCCCCAGCTTAGCTGTTTGAGGCCTTAAATTTTGAGGAAATTTCATTTGGATTAGTTCCCCTTCTAAGGATTCTGATCAGTTTATTCTCGGAATGCTCACTTCTACTACTTGTAGGCTTCCCTGGGCCAAATGGTTGACTACAGTGGAAAACAGGATGGTGGGTCAGATGGCATTTTGAACCCACCCAGCAGGGCTTTCTTACGCTATGTATATTTCACATGTAAGCATCTTCCATGCAGGTATGTTTGTGATGTATGAAGTGTCCCTTACTCTCTTGTAAAGTGTAGGTAAGATTAGATCCCTGGACAGAGATTAAGTTGGGATTCAAAGTGATGAAAATGGTATATCTTGGCTTCTCTCCTTCCTGTAGTAAATTTTTTTTATCTGACTATTATATACGACATTTACATTCCCATGTCAGTTGAACTGATGGAGAATGAAGTGTTGCAATAAGTCTGGAGATGGGTAGTGATGCAATCATCCTCCCCATTTCTTGCTATTAATATATGTCTCTTACTCATTTTTAAAGATAGCCTAAATGAGAGTACTGAATATAAATGGCTTTTGTAAGTCATTCAGGTCAGTGAAGCATGTCATTGTTTGCATCTCGAGTCCCACGAAAGCCCTGGCTGGATGACAGGCACACTATATATTTTTCTCATAGATGAAAAAAAAAATCAACCCACAAACAATATTTGGAGTGTTTAATGAAAATTAGAAAAGAATATTGTCTACAGTGAGTGTCTAAAGTTGCAAATGTTTTCATGGTATGACCTTACTAGATCATCTCTGGGGCTGGATGGGATGCCTATATGCCAGCAACGTATAAATTATTTCTCTGCCTATGCATTAGCAAAATGTTTGATGATGATTTATTTTGGGGTTCCCTGAAAGATGAAGTAAGTTCTTTCTAATATTAGCATTACTAATGGTTTTAATGAGGCATTAAAATGTTGCAGGATTCTGGGCACATTTTTCTTTTTATATATTATTTCATTAATAGTTCACATGAATATTCGGGCAAAATTGATTAAGAAATCCGAAAGAATAATCCACAAACTGTCAGTTCTCATAATATAGAAGTAATAGTAGTAATAGCAGTGATAATACTTAATAAAGCAATAACAGTAGTAATCAACAGCTTAGAAACAGTTAGAATTCCAGAAGGGTTCATTGGTTTTAGCAATGGCAAAGAGTCCCATGGCACCTTATACACTGGCAGTGCAATCCTAAACAGTTACATCCTTCTAAATTCATTGAACTGAATTGACTTAGAAGGCTGTAACTCTCATAAGACTGCACTGTTTTCTTGGGAGCAAGTCCCATTGAGTTCAGTGAGACTTAATCTCAAGTAACGTGCACAAGACTATATCCACATTGTGCATTTCTAAGCATAATTACTCAGAAATCAGCCAGTGACTTTAATAAGATTTGGTCCATGAAAAGCACTGGCTTGGAAACAAGCCCCTTTGAGCTCAGTGAGTGTTACTTCTGAGTAAACATATGTAAGGCAGAATTACACCAGCACTAGCAGATCTATGTGGCATAAACTCTGCTGAGCTATAACTTACTGTGTCAGATGGGTTTCTTGAGAAAGCCTACAACACAATACATCTGCTAGTCTTCAAGGTGCACTCAATCTCTTCATTGTCAATAATAGCAATAACAAAATATATATGAAGCACCTAAAGCATGCTGTACTAAAGAATGCTAGATGCTGTACACAGAGCAAGCAGTAGGGCTGATGTTCTAGCTCGCAAGGTCTGTTCCTGCTAGCCAAAGAGACAAGAATGCACAAACAAGCATTTTTATCTTGAATCTGTCAGCATTCCGACCTAAAACAAGAGCCATGATAATCATACAGGTGCAGAACTAGGAGCCATCAGCCTCCTGCCAGTGCCAGTGAGCTTCTAGGAGAGATCCATTTGCAGGGCTGTACTCTTATTTATTCAAACTCAAGTCAAGAGAAGGCAAATGTACAGATGACTTTTGATGCGAACTAAAAATCACCGAATCTCAAAGCTTAACTCCCCACAACTTGGTTTTTACCACTGTCGAAAGAATCATCTTGTGGAGGGATTTATCAATTCGCCTATGGTAAGTATAGTACATACTTTATGGTGCTGGCTGGCGTTTTGTTTTGCATGCAACAACATTAAATGTGAGCTGAACCGTTTTTTCCTAAGTCATGTTAGAATATTCAGCTGCCTTGCGTTACTGCATGTGAGAGTGTAGCAGTGATTGGAGGAAATATGTGAAGCTGGAAGTTTGAAATAATGCCATGATAGGGCGGTGGAAGAGGGGCTGATGCACATTTACCAAGCTTCTGTACCAAAGCACAGATACGAAGGTAGAAATATTTTTGGAGACTTTGCCCCGCAGCAGATTTAATTTAAGCAACCAGCACTTATGCAGCCGATGAGTCAATGTCTCCCTGACCTTGGCAGCATTATGGAGAAGTTAATGGGAAACATGAAATGTTCTTGAATGATTCCACCAAAGTGTGCAAGGACAAAATCTTTAGCTGTAATCTTTGTGCTGGCCTCAGAATCCCAATGACCGTGCTTGGGAGTCAGTGCTAGATATCCCCGCCCTGCCACCCATAATTTTATTTCCTCTTTTATTATTAGAAGCTTTCATCAAGAGATTTGTTTTATTTTATTTACTTCATATATGATCTGCTCTTCTCATTAAAGAAAGGTGGCTCAAACAATTAAAAACAATATGGTTAGAGTAGTATAACAAATACAATCAACAGTGCAAGGAATTAATTCATGAAGTTAGACAGCCAGGCACTAAAACTGTTGTGATACAAACCATAATACATACAACAATCAATGCAACAAAGCTGGATTATAATAGAAGAGGATTGTACAATAGCAACAGTATAAGATACACAATGATCAAAGCAATGAGAATTGCTTATAATTTCATAGACGTGTCATATGATATTACTATAACGTAACCTCTTGAGATGGAACCTGCCAGTAATTATTACAATGGTTGTTTGATAGATATGCTTTTGAAGTTATTTCACAAATACGTTAATTTATTATTATAAACAATGATTAATCCTAAGCTCCAAAAGTGTAAAAGTTCTTAAGGTCATGCCAAAGAATCTATATTTAATTCTTACTGGAAACCCATATTCCTAGGACTTGACATTAAAATACTTTATGAGTGATTTACAAATTATAATTGCTTTGCTTTGTCTATCTAGCATAGGATGTAATTTAGGTTGCACTAAATGAAAGGAGATACAGTTTCATGTGCCATAAACACTGTAATGATGTGTCTCCACAGGTGGTTTTCAGGTATACTGTTCAGGTATGAATAATGCCAAATGACTCAATTAAATTGTTCTTTCTCTCTCTAGAGAGAAACAGCAGTGGTGTCTAGTGAGGTGGTGTGACAGATAGTATTTAACCTCTACTAATCAGATGCAATCAAGAGGGCATCCTGCCTTGACAGGTGACTATGGGAAGGTGGGTCAGCACCATGCAGTGGATGCTGCTGAATACCCCATTGATTTTTATAGATTGCTGACATCACTGGCCCATGCTCATATGGGGTTGCTTCTGACCAGCCACCTGGCTACACAATGGTGGCCCGGGTATCTGCTTTCTCAACTGCTGCTTTATGTTGCCTGCTGGTCAGGACTAGTGGTCCCCTTCCCCTTAATTGGTGCTCAGTAATTCATTTTACTACAACGTTTTCTACATTTTGTACTACTTCACTAGCTATCACTGCTTACCAAGTAGCCTAGTATAGACCATCATTGGAATCTATAAACAAAACCAGGATTTTATAAAATTAGACTAGAATTATGCTTTTAAGTGTATGCAGTATATTTTATGTACTAGCCTTGCTGGGAAATGTGTAGGATAGAAATAAAATCAAACAAAACAATAGCAGCAATAATATCTTGGCACTAGCTTTGGATACAGAATTATCACCAATGTGTGAAGGAAAACGATGTCTGAGTAAAGGGCATTTCCCTTACATTTTGGGTTGGGGAATAGAGAGAGTCCTTTGTATTTCAGAAAATATGCTACTATTCCTCAGGAGCACCCCTATTTCTAGCTAATGTATAGGTACTACATCTTGAATATAATTAATAGAAACAACTAAATGGGCCTCTATGGCTCATTCCATACATGCAGAATAATGCACTTTCAAACTGCTTTCAGTGCTCTTTGAAGCTGTGCAGAATAGCAAAATCCACTTGTAAACAGTTGTGAAAGTGGTTTGAAAATGCATTATTTTGCATGTGCGGAAGGGGCCTATAACAGATGTGCTTATGGGGACACTGTTCTTTTTACTTATCTCATTGGTAGAGATAATGAAGAAGAATGTATCGTTGAGTGAGAAGAGAACTGATTCAAAATGACCCTTCAATGGGTTGTTCAATGCAAGAGATAAGTAGAAGTGATTCGCCATTCCTTTCCTCTAGGTTTCAGCCACAGTTTTCCCTTCCCATCCATGTACTGGCTGTGAGCTCAGGCCATACAGATATGTTATCACAAGGTATAATATGAACGCATACCAAATGCTCTTAAATATTCCTTCTTGCAGGACCAGGTCTCTGCTAAGTTCTCATTGTCATATTCTTTTACTACCATCTAAGATGGATTCCATGGCATTTTATGTATTCCTTTATGGAGTCAGAAGAAGCTAGATAGAACCTTTAATTGTCATCTGAAGAAGAAGAAGACGAGTAGTAGTAGTAGTAGTAGTAGTAGTAGTAGTAGTAGTAGTAGTAGTAGTAGTAGTAGTAGTAGTTTGGATTTATACCCCACCTTTCTTTCCTGTAAGGAGATTCAAGGTGGCTTACAAACTCCTTTCCCTTCCTCTCTCCACAACAGATACCTTGTGAGGTAGGTGGGGCTGAGAGAGTTCTGAAGAACTGTAACTAGTCCAAGGTCACCAGCAGGAATGTAGGAGTTCAGAAACACATCTGGTACACCAGATAAGCCTCTGCCACTCAGGGGAAGGAGTGAGGAATCAAACCCAGTTCTCCAGATTAGAATCCACCTACTCTTAACCACGACACCACACTGACTTTTACTTTATTTTTTGTACAAAATGATAAGGACAGTGTATAATTTTGTCCTCTCTTCCATTTTAATCTCACAGAGAGATCAGTCCAAGATCACCTAGTGATCTTTATGGCCGAGTGGGGATTTAAATTTGGGTAGCCCCAATCCTAGTCTCACATGTCAGTTACTACATACCCTAGGACAGTGGTTCTCAACCTGTGGGTCGCGACCCTTTTGGGGGTCGAATGACCATTTCACAGGGGTCGCCTAAGACTCTCTGCATCAGTGTTCTCCATCTGTAAAATGGATAAATGTTAGGGTTGGCGGTCACCACAACATGAGGAACTGTATTAAAGGCTCGCGGCATTAGGAAGGATGAGAACCACTGCCCTAGAAGCTCTAGTGTAAAAGAGCCCAGGCCCATTTCCATTGGCTTTTGGGACCAAGCCCCCAGTCAGTCTCCTTGGTTAGCCTTGCTAACCCTGAAAAGGCCAGAGTTTAGTTATTTCAGTGTAAATAAAGGCATCTGCTTGGTTATGCCCCAGCCAATATATACATAAAATATTTCTGGTAATAGAAATCAGTTAATAAAATACCTAGAGTACACTTGATAGTTGAAGCAGAATGTATTTATAACATTATAACGGTAAATGTGATCACTAAAAATGCATCCTTTTATGTTCCTTTTTTATAATTATGCTTATAAGGGAAAGCTTTCTTAGAATTCTGTGGGGGTTTTGTCCTAGTAAATATCAGAGTCTCAGTCATATTTTATATGCAATGTCGTTAAGGTAAGACAATAAATATGCCAGCATTCCTAATTTTGGCTTTGGGCAGCAAGCAAAGTATAATCTGATGATTTCTTACAAGGCAAAATTTCTGGTTGAATTCATTTTTTTTACACCAGCTTAATATATCATTAAGGAACAAAATTTATTAGCAACTTTGAATGCATCGCTGAACACATAAGCACAAACTCATCCCCAGTGTGAGTCCCTTCACTTGAATGGTGCACAGAATGGCATCTTGAATGTCTACTATTATCCCTCTCCTATTAAATGAAGATATATTATCAGTATTTGTCTTAAGCATTCTGTTTTAATACTCTGCATATATATTCATTAGCACCTGGAATAAGAGCAGGTTTTGCACTTTTACAATTGCAGTTATTTATTTCTCAGCCTGAGCCCCTGTGCAAGAACTCTGAGTTCCTCCCCATTTGTAATTTCAGTGTCTGTCATTCACATGTAGAAAACTCAGCTCTTTATTTAGCACATTGCTGGTGAGAGATAGACATTTACAGGGCCCCTCTGCCCTTGAGCTGTTCCATTAGTGCATGGAAAGCACCTTGCAGCCTGTGAC
The DNA here is from genome assembly GCF_021028975.2 of Sphaerodactylus townsendi. Taxonomy (NCBI): domain Eukaryota; kingdom Metazoa; phylum Chordata; class Lepidosauria; order Squamata; family Sphaerodactylidae; genus Sphaerodactylus; species Sphaerodactylus townsendi. The sequence continues at coordinate 35,944,584 of NC_059431.1, forward strand.
AAGCGCAGCAGATCGGCACTAAATCAAAAATCAGTGCCAGCCAGGGATCTAAGCCACCATGAAGGTCACAGCCATCAGCGGCATGCCATCTCAATCCAAACAAAACACACTGGATACAGGGGGATTTTCGCAGCTCACAATAGGAGGCAAACATAGCATGTTAGAATAATCCCCTATAGCGGTAAAAGGGCTAAGATATTTTTTTTTTAAAAAAAGCACTTCAGACTGTTTAATCAAACTTTGCAGAAGGGTGGCAGTAATTTGGGGGTAATTTTGAAACTGCAGTTGAAGCTTTGGGTCTCTTAAACAATTTCTGTTTTCGCATAATATAAACATAAAATATTATTGGTCACATTAAAAAAGATGTAATGGTATATAGAGTATAACTATCCTATAATGCAATTCAATATGACTTGATAAAGAAAATAATTTTACTTTATTACCCTTTTTAGGTTAATTTATATTGTACAGCCTATATTGTATAATCAACCATTTAGGAAATAATATTTGTATGAAAGCTGATTTAGTGTATCGTGGCTATGTTGGTGCACAGTATGAGTTCTGTCAAGTTGCAACAGATTTATGGTGACCTCCGCAATGGACTTTCAAGGCAAGTTGGAAGCAGAGGTGGTCTGCCATTGCTATTGAACTTGGAAGTCTTCCTTCCAAATACCTGCTTCCAAGATCTGACTGGATTGGGCTATACCATTTCATTCCAGTTGCAAGTACAGGATATTTCATTTGAAGGCATGAAACTGAGCTAGACAACTCACTGACTTCCTTCTACTTGTATGATACATTGCATGTATCTTGAATTGTTCTACATCACCTGTGCAAAAACAGTTTACACTCTCCTCTATGCATGAATAACAGCAGAAAGGTTGTGATGGCTCGAGGAAAACTTATATTGGATCTAACATATCAGAGACTACCTCTTTCCCTAAACGATATCATGATCCAGAATGACCAAGGGTGCCTCTGTCTAGATGAAAGCAGCAATGCTTCATGTTTGGCTAGCAAGGGAACATACTTGGTTGACTCAGCATTGTGGAACTGTTGGAGACCTATAATGCTCAAGCCTGAACATCGAGAGATGTTGCTACACATTTCAAGTTAACTTGGTCTTTGCTAGGACAGATATTATCTGTGCCATTTCCCTGGGGTACTTTTGAGTTGGTTTTGGAAGCACAAGAACCTTCCATCAGCTGATTACTGAGTCTTTCCTGAAGTAGTGCTGATATTCTCAATTTGTATACCTTGACCCCTTGGGTTTGACCACATCCAGGAAGAAGCAGGGCTGCAATGCTCTATATATGCCAGACGCTCATTCCGCACATGCAGAATAGTTCACTTTCAAACTGCTTTCAGTGCTCTTTGAAGCTGTGCGGAATAGCAAAATCCACTTGCAAGCAGTTGTGAAAGTGGTTTGAAAACGCATTATTTTGCGTGTGCGGAAGGGGCCATAATAGCTTCAGGAGGATGGAGATGCTGGTAGTTTGGGCATCTCGACTTGCCTCGTAAAAGTAGTGCAATCAGCTATACTTCTGCTACATTCTTCAAAAGAAAAAGGGGCACAGAACTTGGCAAGGCAGGGGAAAGAAAAGTTATCCAGATGTCTTTTCCTTACCCTCAGCCTTTGCTTTGCAGTTCAAAGGCCGCCATTGCTGGAAGTCTTAAAGGCCACAAAATATGAAATGTGCTGAGGCCAGGTATGACATTCACACACGTATGCTAAGATTGCTATCACCAAGGCTTATTGTTTTATTGCAATTACCAAAGCATAATATTGTTTGCCTGAGTAACAAAAATCCTCAGCTAACTAATAAGACAGAAACGGAAGTACTTTTGTGCAGCTACCGTAACAGTCTCCAGTGTTATCAGTACTACCAGTTCTAATTTTTGATAAGTGTGTCATAGCTGTGTGCCAAAGTCAAAGCTTTAAATTAGGTATCATTCCTCCCCTTGGTTGGTATGGTTGCCCAGGTATTGTTAGCTTTACAAAAAGGATGTAAACCCTGGAAACCTTCTGCTGATATGATTGGATTATTGGATTGGCATGCTGTCAGTTCATAAAATGAAACAGGAGGACAATCTCTCCCCATACTATCCAGACTACCAAAACATGCCTCTCTGTGCCTTCGCATTCAGAGAAGTGGCGACAAGAGAAAGGGCATTTTCTGTGGTGGCTCCTCATCTTTGAAACAATGAAATGAGACATTGTTTCAAAGATGAGGAGCCACCACAGAAAATTTATTTAGGACATTTATTTAGGACATTTATTCCTCAGCTTGACTTGTGTCTACTTTACTTCTTTCAGTAGCCAGGCCAAAAACAGGATTTTAATTAGATGTTGTTTTTTTAAAAAAATCTTACTAGCTTTTTAATGATCTGCTTCTGTTTTATGGACAGTTCTTATGCTGCTTATATCCATTAATTTGTTTTCATTTTTAAAAAATATTGCAGTGATTTTAACTGCAAACTGCCTCCAGCAGGATTATGATGAGGCAGTGCAGAAATATCCTAAATAAATGAACACTATGGCATCACTTTCCTGCTGAGTTCCCTCCTCTTCCCAAATTCCACACTCCCGAGGCTCTTCCGCCAAATCTCCAGGAAACCCAAAGCTGGTAATTCTGGCACAAAGCCATGGGTTCACCGTCCCTTTGAATGATTCTAGCCAGCAGACATATAGACGTGTGAGCGCAGCCTGTATTCTACGAGCATAGTGCCATTTCTTGCTATTAGTGGAACTCTCCTTTCCCATTTATCAACTCAGAAAGGGGAAGATCCCATAACAGTAGGGCATGTCCCATTTTCAGTTTCATTCTCCCAATGATCACAATAAATCTTCCCTATGATAAGCCAAATATTCCCATTCCCCTTGTGCCATGGCTTGCATTTTGTGGGGTTTCTGGAAGCAATTTTGGAGAAGAGGCAGCATGACAAATCTTTCGCCATTTTGCCCTGGGCGCCATTTTGCCCCAGGTGCCATTTTTTCCTTCCTATGACACTGATAAAATCTCCATACCAGCCTGGTAGCCAGATATGAACCGTTCTGTGATAATATCAAGCTAAGTGATTCATTTGTGATGTTGATAATTAATGGTTTCTCCAGCAAAGGACTCAAGAATATCTGTGGTTGTAAGATGTCCGTTCTGGGTTTTGAAAGGTATGAATGGTTCCAGAGGGAACCTCTGTTTAGAAGATTCTTGATGGTTGGATCTCTAGTACCCAAGGCTTAGAAACTCTTCTGTTCCATGGAACGAGCAGTTTGTTGTTACAGCAACTGACAAATAGGTATGACCATAGTAGGTTAGGAAAAGATCATCAGTTGGAACTTGTTATGTCAGTGGTTTCTAAAATCCTACATCCCTTTCTCATCGATCATGTCAGATATGTTGTAGAAAGATGACTGCCCAGATCCCCTTTTTTTTGTTACATTTCTGTAAGAAATAACTGATGTTGCATATACATATTAATTATTCAGTTCTATGTGACTGCTGCACTGGTTTAAAATACACACACCCTTGCTTAACTGTTTGTGAATTGTCTTGAAAAGAGGGAAGGGGCCACCATCTGTGGGGGAGAACCAACCAGCTTGGAAGCTTGTCATGAGAGGAGAGGGAAAATGTATCTTATAGTACAGTGCCATCTAGTGGTAAGCCTGTGTACACTTATGTGCAAGGCGAAAACAGCTGGGAAGAAGGATGGAAGAAGTTTGTCAGATTTCCCCCCTCCCTGCCCCTCCCTTCTTCAAATGCGATCTGCTGTCAGGATTTCGTCGTTTATCTGTGCTACAGCTTTCATTAAAGTGAAGCACACCTTTGAGCTACATTATTCATTTTAAATTAACTTTATTACCAGCTTCACGGAACCATTAGCAAGGAAGGCACTTGAAAAGGGAAAGCCGGCTGCCGAAGGCCTTGTTCATCCTCCTCCCCCTGTCAATTAACAAACTTTTTGTATTCATCATTCATCAGCCCTCAGCCAGTGAGACTGTTCTGTTCAAATGCGCTGGCTTTTTTCGCTTAATGCATCCCATCTGTTTCTGAAATAAATTGCAATAATCCGTGTTTAATGTTAATCAATGTATTACTAAATATGCAAATTATATTAAAAGACGTGGTTTGAAAAAGCTTTCATTTGTAAATATGGTAGCTCCAAAGAAGAAGCATATCTAAAAGCCATTTAGCTACAGTAACCCAACTCTAGCACTGTGGCGGATTTATAAAGCAATTCACAAGTTGATCTTCCTCCCACAAGGGGATATGTAAAACTGTTGCATATCAGATGTTGTTAACATCTGATGGGCTAGTGCTAACAGTGTAAGAGCCTAATTTTCATTGGCATGTCTTTTATATTTGAATTAATCTTATTCCAGCTTTCTTTCCTTTTTGGTGCTCATTCTTACATCCAAATGTTAAAGGAATCTGGGAATCACCGGCAGAACAATCTGGGCAAACTTTTAAAACAGTGAAAAAAAAGTAGTACTTGAGTTAAATCCTCAGTAGAAGGTTCATATAGAAGCATATAGAATCATATTAAAATGGTTTATTATGATATCTACCAGTATGATGATGTATTGTATTGTATTATTCGATTTGTATACCACCCTCCCCCGAAGGTGAAGTACTCCATTATAACTTTCAGAGAATATTAGGATATTGTTTAGCTCAGGGGTCTGCAACCTGCGGCTCTCCAGATGTTCATGGACTACAAATCCCATCAGCCCCTGCCAGCATGGTCAATTGGCCATGCTAGCAGGGGTTGATGGGAATTGTAGTCCATGAACATCTGGAGAGCCACAGGTTGCAGACCCCTGGTTTAGCTGATAGTGAGGGAGAATTTGTATCAGGATATCAGCATGGAGGAAAGGGTTAATTACAGCTCTCTAACCCTTAATTCAAACTGGATTTCTTTGTGGCTGTTTTGGGGTTTGTTTGTTTTTAAAAAACCCACTGTAGAATATCCTAATCACAGAGTTTGTGGATCGTATGGAATTTACATAGCCAGGAAGGAATATTCAAAGCAAAGATGGAAAAGCAGAGATGACTGAGACAACTTCTAGGATAAGATGTGAAAGTGCCCGGGTTTTTTAATGAAAACATGCAAAAGGGAAGGCTTCCTGCTATATTTTCAACCATAGGTCCATTATGCATGGAATGCTTACCTCATGGGTGTTAGCTGCATAGTGAGGCTGTAGTGGGGTTTCTTTGCATTTCTCTGTTTTACATGTGAAGAACCATTCTCTGCCTGCCCCACAGCTAGTTTGCTGGGCTCAACAGGTCTCTGCAGCTTTTTCCTGGTTCTCTTAACTTCCTCTAACAATTTCTCTTAAAGGCACAGATCTCATCACACTTGGTAGTTGCAAGATAAAGGGCTTTGTTAAAGCCCCTTTAATTGCATTTATATTGATATACCTGTGATAGTGGGTATATTGATATTGTAGCCCCTTTCCCAACATACCCCCCCAAAAGAAAGAGGCAATCCATTCCCTGAACCACATGCAACTGGAGAAGGGAACCATTTGTTAAATCTCCTTCCTTCCTTCCTTTCCTCTTCCTCTCCTCTTCCTCCCCTCTCCTCTCTCTTCCTCTTTCCTCTTCTCTTCCCTCCTTCCCCTTCCTCTCTTCTACAAGCTGCTGCTGCAGCCAGGAAACTTGTTTTAAAATACAGGCTTGTTTGAAATAAAGTTGTAAAAAGCCCTCCCAATCGTCAGAGAGGGTAGAGGCAGGGCAGGGGAGGTAAGATGGAGACCAAAAGAGACCCTGTTTGTATTGTTCTGATAGGAGCATATAGATTAGAGAATGAGCAGCAACAAGGACAAGGAATGAGGGGGAACATGTGGACAGAAGTGTGAGGGAGTGGGAAGGGTGTAGCTAGGTGGGCAGAGGGCTTTGCTCATTGGCAAATCTACCTGCTCTGGTGCCAAAGCAAATTAAAAGTTGTGCTAGAAGTGGTCTTGCTTGCCTCTGAGAGAAAGCGAGGCTTGAGGAAATACATTTGTGTAAGGAATGTTGCTGTGAGGAAGATTCGCCTCCATCGCTCAGCAGACACCTTGTGCGTAATCGATGATAAACTGATTATAGATTTAGGTCCATCACTCCAAACACCTGTGTATCCCTAATCCTAACTATCAGATTTGTAAATATCCATCTGCTTCATTTTTATCTTGGCCTTCCTCCAAGGAGCTGAGGGCAGAATACTCAGGGTTTCCTGTTCCCATTTTATTTTTGCAGCTACTTTGTGAGGGTGAGAGTTTGAATCTTGTCTATCAGAAGACCTGAGCCTTTGAGTTACTTCTACCATTCACAGCAGTTAAATCCTCTTTTAACACTTAAGAAGTTAAGAGGTGCCTGTCAATCTATACAGACCATAGCTCTTTCAGTTGCAAACCAGACAAGTTACTTCCCTCTGAACTAGATCCAATGACTTTGCAGTGGGGTTTCCCCAACGTTTTTTGTTTGCACAGGACACCTTCCTGTGAAGTATCTCTAACTCAGGGGTCTGCAACCCACGGCTCTGGAGCCGCATGCGGCTCTTTCAGCCTTATACTGCGGCTCCACGTGGCCTGAAGGTCAGAGGGTAGTGTGGGCATGTCCCTCCAGCCCTCCAGAGCAGCGATGGAAGGAAAGGTGAGTGGAGAGGCCGAACCAGAGGCGGCTCCGTGTGGAGTCGCCTCTTCGGCTCAGTAGATCTTCGGGGCCGTGGAAAATGGGTCAAAATGGCTCTTTGGGTGGTAAAGGTTGCCGACCCCTGCTCTAACTGAATGAATCCACCGTTTTGCCCATGCACCCGCTTCCTTGTTCTTTTCATGCCAATGTGGTATAGTGGTTAAGAATGATGGAGTCTAATCTGGAGAACCAGGTTTGATTCCCCACTCCTCCACATGAAGCCTGCTGGGTGACCTTGGGCCAGTCACAGTTCTCTTCAACATCTCTCAGCCCCACCTATTTGACAAGGTGCCTGTTGTGGGGAGGGGAAGGGAAGGTGATTGTAAGCTGCTTCGAGAATCTTGAAAGGTAGACAAAAGGAAGGTTTAAAAACTAACTCTTCTTTTTCTTGGAGAGATTGCCTGCCACGTTTTTTGCCATCTTTGTCTATCATTACTTTGCCAGACCAGTGTTGTCAATTTCAAAGGGTTCATCATTCCAACATAGACCCTCACTATTAAAATAATTTTAAAAGCCCTTCTGATTTTCCTGAAATAGTGGCTCGTGGGAGGAACTACTTTTGTCTGGGCAGTGGAAGGTGGGAAGGAATGAGAAAATCAGAGGAAAGCTAAATGCATAGTGATCTCCTTCACTTTCCCTGCAAAGCAAGAGAAAAAAAAGTCACACATAAAGTGCTTTTAGAAACCATGGGGATTCTCTTATCTGACAGCAGAGTGAGTGCCGAAGAGGGGGAAACGTGGGGGAACCAAGAATCAAACTTGAAGGGAATCTACACTCAATGTGAAGGAGATCAGGTGCAAAATTGACCTATGTAAATCAGGGACATAAATAACAACTAGTTGGTAGTTTTGTGGACAGTAGTATAAACATACCCATGTTCATGCTTTAGATGACATTGATTTTGTAAATTATAATTCTACAAAACATTCACATGCATGTCTCCTCCCATACCTACTCTCTATTTCTTTATATACTGAAAGATATAAACACAACACATGGGAAAACATACAAATGTTTTAAACTCCTTTGCAGTAGGTTCTGCACAATACACTTCACACTTTGAAGGTGTAAGTGAGGTTGCTACATTCATTTCTGTGGTTTAGGCAGAATAAAAGGACTAGGTGAGTAATGAGACAGGCTTTACATCTGTACCTCAAAGGATTTGCTGGCAGAAAGGAGAGGTTAGACATGGATTTAAACTCATAGCGTTAGTTGCAATAGGATGAAGAGTCAAAATGGATTTCACAACTGCTTCTTACAATACTTTAGAGCCCTTCTCCTGCTGTTTACATGTGTTGTGAAAAAGACAGAAGTGTAGTTTGAATATTTATTCCTATTTGGGAGGTTTTTTGTTTTTTTAAAACCCATCTCCTTTCTGCATGGAAGTATCCCTTTTGGGCATTTGTGGACATAAATAATATTTTAGAAATTAAAAAATCTTGCTGCCATGTTTTTGATTCCTTTATAATGGATTTAAATGGGGTTTGCAGAGCTTTTGAAGGTCAAGGTATGTCTTTACTCAAAATCACTTTATCCACCAGTCATCCACAACATCTAACAGCAGGCAAAGACAAATGGAAAAGGGGGGAAAAAGAAACCCTCTGGCACCATAGGAGAGCTTTCACCAAATTACAGCAAAGAGGAGAATATGTTGTAGAGCTGGGAAAAGTGCAGAGGGCAGCTACCAAGATGATGAAGGTGCTGGAGACCTTTCCTATGAGAAAAGCAAAGAAGAGAGGGAAAAGCTGGGGGGAGGGGGAAGCTGACTGGGGTGTCAAGACAGAGGTTTATAAAATGATGTAGAAGTGGAATGGACAGGAAAAAACTCTATATTTTTCCTCACAAAATCCTAGAACTCAGGGGCACCTAATGAAGTTGATGGACAATAGACTCAGAAGTATTTTTGGAGAGGAAGTACTTACAGAATGCATTGCCAGTGGATGAAGTGTCAGCTGTGGTGTGGAGAGTGACGCTCTTCTGCTTTCTGGGTGGTGCCTTGGAATCTGAGTATAAGAAGCTCACCCTGCTGTATATTTATTTTTGATTAAATGGGGAAACCATTAGATTTTCAATTAACAACACTCACATGCTTTGTTTTAATACAGAATCATACTGAAAGCTTGAATAGACAGGCTGTTAAAATTTAGGAGGAAAAAAAATCTCAGGGCATGTGAGGGCAGAGGGTTCACCGCAGGCAGCTGAGAGAGAGAGGGTTTGTTTCCACACAGCCCAAATATAACAGGCTGAGGGACTTATTTATCTCATTTTGGGGAAGAACTTAGCACAGGGCTCTTCCCCAAAACAAATTCCACCTGTTATATTTCTCTCAACCTGAGTTTTTAAAAAATTGCTACACTGGTGATCTGTTTGGAGAAACCAAAGGAGTCACAGCAACCTGGACTGTTTGCAATCACTTCCTGGAGGGGTGAAATCTCCAGTGCGAAGGCAGACAAGGGAAATTGGGTTCATTAATAATGTGTTACACACGTTATTTGTGTGCTATGCAGAAACCACTAGGGAGCCAAGAGGAAACCAGTCCAGAGAAGGAAGAAGTGACCTCTCTCTCCTTCCCATTCTGAGGCCTTGGGGAGGTGACTTGATCTCAAACAAAATGGCAGAGGAGAAAAGTCCAGGACGGGGTGGGAGGAGGCTCCATATAACTCGGCCCTGTATAGTTGTTTTCTCCTCTAACTGTATCTGTTCCAATTGGCTGCTCCCTCTCCCTTTTCCATTTCAATTTGCTTACTCTGGTAAGGAGAAATCATACAAGGTTTTGCTTTCTTGTGTACCTTTTATTACTTTGTGTAAAACCAGAGAGAAGAAAATATTCCTTCTGTTATTTTATTTGGTGTGCTATTCAATAATATTGGCCTCTCGTCTTTGCCTGGTCAGAACTGTTTGCAGCAAGTACCTTACCCAAGATTTCAGTTGTGGAGAGGGCAAGGTACCAAGAATGCCTGACTTTTTTTTTTCTAGAATAATGGCTTGCACTCTTTTGGCACCATTATCATAGCAATGGCGACAAATCCATTCTTTTCCGTCACCATGTCTAACACAATGTTTGCAAGACCTTCCTACTGTGTCTGTAAGATGCAGAAATTCAAAGAAATTTCTGCTGATTTGCTGTTAACAAAGAGAAGGGGAGGGTGTGACAAGAATGGGCAAATTGTCCCTTGGCGCCTTGGTGAGCGCTTAGCAGATGCTTGTTTTCTGAAATAATCCATCACCATAACTTTTAAAAGATGCCATTAATTGCTTTTTTGCAGCAAGAACTTTTTGAGTTTTGAGAAAAGAAAAACATCTTTTGACCTTTGGCATCTGCTCTACTTCAACCAATGTGATGCCAGCACTGTCGGTAGAGTATAGCATTAAAACAGTGTGTCTTTTTGCCTTTTAAAATTATTTATTATGTTTTCTTTTAACTTGAATTCCTGACACCTGATTTCTTCACCCAGACCACACCTGACTCAGTCACACTTTCCAAAGAGTGTTAAGAAAAGGAGGGGCTGTGGGTTGAGTGCATTGCGAAAGGACAAAGTTGTGAAAGTGTGATAGATCATCCCCACACTAGACAGAACTAGCAAAGCAGGAGACGAGGTGACTAGATAGAGCCCTTAAATAGCAGTGCAGTAAAGCTTTCTGGAATCCTTCCACCAGGAGTACTGTTATAGATTTGGTGGTGGCGGTGGTTATTACCCACTAAGAAGATGGTCCCCCCACCCAGGAAGAAGAGAAAATGGTTATGTTGCCAGGTGGAGACCAAGGCCATCTATGGGGCTTCTCTGAGCTCCCAGAACTAGCAGGGAATGGAGTTTGCAAGATTCTTGACGAATAGGTCAATCAATGGCTACTGGTCATGGTGAGTAAAGAGAACATTTAAAGAGTCAGCACACCTCTGAATACCAATGCCAGGAGGCAGAATTAGGGGAAAGGCTTGGCCTCTGTGCCCTGCTTGTTGGCTTCCAGGGCATCTAGTTGGCTGCTGTGTAAGACAGGATGCTGCACCAGATGGATCACGGGTCTGATCCAGCAGGAAACCTGCTATGTTCCTAATAGGGTACCGAACAGATGAAAAGATACAGTAGAGGGAGGAAGATGAGATTCTGAACTAGGGGAAAAGGAGAGGGAGAAGAAAGAAAGGAGCGTAATAAAGGACTCCTGCAATTTAAGGAAACAACAAACAAATGAAACATGTGCAAGGCAGAAGAAGCCTTTATGTTCTCCTGGCTCTGGCTTTACCTTCCGAAGAACGCCTCCTCCTCACCTCCCACATACTTAGGACCCCGATCAGATCTTGTTTTCCCCCCCTAACTTCTCTTAAAAGCAACCCGAGAGAACATATTGGATCAGGACAATGATGCTAAATAGAAGGAAGTTTAATAATTTCCATTCAGTTTTCTTGAGTTAACTCCCCTCCCCTCCTCCCACACACACTGTTATTTTTTGTCTCTTCTGGACTTAGCAATATTTAAATCTAAAAACATTAACAGCATTGACAAGGCAGTGTAGAGGTGAAATTGAAAGAATGCTTGCCTTATTTAGAGGCCAGTTGGGGCAAAGCAGGTAATGTGGAAGGGTTACACACCATGCTATGGGACTATATCCAAGTCTAGTCGTAGGTCATTGGAGGGCAGCATCCAGGACAGAGAAGGAAGAAACTGCGGACAGTGGTGGCATTTCAATCTGTAAAAGATAACTTGTGAACAGTGGAAATATATATCACCTGAAATGAGGGAAGATCTCCAGATGATAATTAAGTGCTTGCAAGTGCCTTTAAAATGCCTTTCAACTACCAAACATGTCTGTAGGAGAAAAAGTCAGAATTGGGACAAGGCAAATGGGACAATATGGGCATCCTGAGAAACTGATAGTTTTGGCACCGCACTGATGTTCTGGGACGCCGATACAGGGTTAATTCTATATGGAGAGGATAGAGGAAATGGAGCCCTCGTCTGGATAGCTCAGGCTAGCCTGATCTCATCAGATCTTAGAAGTTAACCAGGATCAGCCCTGGTCACTATTTCTGAATAGGAAACTGCCAAGGAATACTACACAGAGGCAGGCAACAGCAAAGTATCTCTGAACATCTCTTGCTAAGTTGACTGCAACCTGATGGCCAAAAAACAAACAAATAGGAGATGGAAGTCAAACGGAGGGTAACCCACAGAAGTAGCAGCCTAGCTTTGGAGGCTGTAAGTATCTGCCTCTAGTTTCCAGTTTGGGAGGGGGGCAGATTAAGTTTTTTTCATTCAGCAGCAGCTATAGCCTGCTCAGAGCAAGGGACAATTTGTGAGCAAAGGTCTATGAAAGTGTGTTGGGAGGATAGGAAATTAATGTGACTAACACAGGCTAATACATCAGTACTCTGTTTGGATAAATTTTCATTGCACATCTTGTTTCCCGGGTTTGCGTCCAGCCTTTTGTCATTCTGACCCTCTGAAATTACTTACTGCACTATTGTAAGATTAATCCAGAATAATTTCTGCTCCAAAACCCGTAGTCACAACTGTGAACCCTGATTAGATTTCTAATCTCTTTTGCAAGAATATGTTAAGAAAATCCACTCTCTTACTGTGCTTTGCAATGCCATCATTGTGAGAATGACAAATTACAGAGGGAGAATTTAAAAGATTAAAGGGTAACAAATCCAGCTTTTATGATTTTGAGTATGTGCCCCCGAAGGCTACTTTTTGGCTCTGCTGTCTCATATACTGCATAAGACCCTTTGTAATGCTAGATGTGAGACTTCAGCTATTACTTGTTGAAGGAGATATTAGTCAGTTAGGGACAGAGGCGTAGCAGGGCCAAAGTGCACCTGGTGCTCATTCTATATTTTCTCCCCTCATGCTGCCCCTCCTCATTAGCCTTCCATTGAGATCTTTTACTTTATTTCTTTGACGTTAGAGCAAAAGGCCTGTTCACAGTAAAAATGGCCTGATGGGAACTATACTTCCCAGGAGACATTGTGAGCCCCAAGGTCTCCTGGGAACTGTAGTTCCTCAGGCCATTTTTACCGCGAACAGGCCTTTTGCAGCCTGAAAAAGTTCAAGAAAAAGGAAAGGAACTAAGGTAAGTGTGGGAAGGAGAGGTGCTGGAAGGGGGGAAGGGGGAGGGGCATGGGGCAATTTTTTGCGCCCCTGGAGTGCGCCCGGTGCACAGCGCACCCCCGTTCCCTTGTAGCTCCGCCACTGGTTCGGGAAGCTGGGCCAGGCTGGGCTGCTGCCACATGGATAGAAGTAAAAGGATGAAGACAAAGGGGCCTGATGGCATTCATTCCCTAAACCTGCTCTGAATGTCAAGGTGCCCACAGCAAACATAGTGCCTCTGAGGTGAAATGGGGGCTCTGCTCTCCCTTCATTGTTGAATAAATGCCACTACTTGCTTTAAGAAATTGTCTAGCAGGGAATTAGTGAAACCAAGAGAAAGCAGGTACAACAGCTGGTGAAATTCTCTTTCCTGCCTTACTTTACAGTGCTCTCTGTCTAGAGTAGGGGAGCTCAAGCTTTTTGAGCCTGCAGGCACTTTTGGAATTCTGACGTATGGCAGTGGACACAATCACAAAATGGCTGCTGCAGGAGGCGGAGTCAGGCACAGTATGCCAGAGAGCAAGGTTATGTATAACTCTAATAGTACCTCTTCAATACTTCAGGACAAAGCTCTGTTCAACTAGTACCTTTTAATTTGCACAGCCAGTTAGAAGCCCTGCTGGGCAAAAATCCTACCTAGCTCGGCCCACTTTCTAAAAACACTTGCCAGGCACCAGGAATTGTGTTTGTGGGTGTTGCGGTGCCCACAACTGCCACATAGCAAGTGAAGCAGGTTGGAAGAAAAAAGCTTTAGTTTAAAGAAAGGTAAAGAAAGGCAACGTTTAAGTCCTCTCATTCTCCCAGTTTTGATCAGAATGAGTCCATTCATCACATCTGGTTTGGTCTTCAGCATCCAGATTAAAACTGTGATCTGTTTTATTTCAGCACTAACGTGTGTGTTTTTTGTATTTGTTCTGCATTTAGGGCTTGCTTTCAGCATTCATGTAGAGTGTGTGTCACTTTAATTTTCTTTAGCGCAATCAGCACCAGGCTGTATTTTTTTTGGACTGATTTTTCAGTGTGTTCAATGCTATTAGCACTAGGCACACTTCCATCAGGAGAGCTTTATTTAAGCAGTTTTATTTAAATAAATAGACACCACATCTCGAGATGCTTCACACAGTCCTTTGTTTGTGTAAGCTTTTCTCAGTTTATTGATGTTAGTCTCTGAGTATTCAGCTTTTTGATTTTTGAATTTTCAGACTTTTGACTGTGAAGCCAAGGTGCACTTTGTATTTATGATCTTCGGAAGCATGTCATGTTAAGATGTGTTTCTCTCTGTGGCACAGAAACACATCTTACCATGACATGCCTCTGAAAATGCCAGCCGTAGATGCAAGCAAAACATTAGGAGCAAAAATTACCAGACCACAGCCACATAGCCTGGGAAATCCATAACAGTCAGTTGATTCTGCCCATGAAAGCCTTCAACAATACATTAATTTTAAGTAGCTATGTGGCTTTGTTTTGATCTGAAACTTCTTTACATTTGGGAACACTCTAAACAATAACAGATCATTAAAAGATACCAAAGTTGATCTCTTATTCCTCTTGCCTACTCTGACTAGCAGTTCTCAGAAGTCTCCAGATGAAGCTACTTGACTGGCAGTGGAAAGAACTGAACTTGAGTCATTCTACATGAGGATAATTCACTAAGCCAGAAGAAGGCAAAAGGAACCAGCAATAATGCAAACCAGTTTTACCTTAAAATAATTGCCATTTTCCAAGATGAACATGAACTATTGTGTGTCCCCCCTCAATATCCAGTTGGCCAATACGGAACAATTCTACATGGATTCCATTATAACATAGCATCAGTTTAATATTCATGTGTAATAAAACTGTAGTCATAATTGAATTCACACTTTTCTCATAAAGCTGTTGGAATGTAACTAATTTGACTATAGTTATGATCTTTAAAATTTGAATGGGCCTTTTACTGAAGACTTGCTACTGGACCTAATTTCGTGGTGGACTTTAATAGCCTGAACACAGGGACATGATTTCCTCTCTCATGGATGAGTTCACAGCCATTGCACTGGAGTACCAAGATGTGTACAAACTGGATTAAAAAAAACAACAGGCAGAAGAGAGTGCTGCTGCAATTTCTTTGTTCAAATTCACCATAAGGGTGAAGAAAAAATTATTTTTAAGTCAAATAATTAGGAGTTCTCCATTAGGAAAACAAACACTTTAGAAAAACAAGGTTATAATGCCATCTGGGGGCGTGCAATAATATCACAGCTTCTTTGCTTTGCCATTTTTTGTTCAGAACCCTCTGAGACTGAAATGTAACCTGCTCCAGAGACTATTAATCAAGTTGCATATGAATGTATGAGCTGCTCCCTATTATTAATTATTGTTTTATGAATAATCTAGTATGCAGATAAAATGCAGTACTCAAAGACAGCGAACCTTTTTATGGTTTGCTGTCGATAATGTGCAGGGGACAACAATAAGTCATTAGCTGAATATAGGGTGTTTCTGACATCACCAAGACACTCATTAGAAAAACCACAATTATGGATGAAAAGCTATTAGGAATACTGCAGGAAAGATCAATGGAATGGTGCAATACAGAATAATACACTCTGGGATCCCATTAAACAATCCAGTTTGTCTTAAAATACAATAAAAGAAACGACGAAAAGAAGGACTCAATTAAGTCATCAAGAATGATGACAGCAAAAGCTCCTTTGAACTCACTTTTATTAAGTGCTTTCCCATCATTAGCAATCTACTTTAAACCTAAGAGGAACAGGACAGGAGTTTTGCTTTCCTGCCCAACTTTTAGTTCCCTGTACCGTTTTTTTCTCTGTCCTAAAGTCTGTTCTGTCTGGTGTGTATGTATGGATATCAGTTATTTTATCTGGAAAAAACTTGGTGTCTTGATCAGAATTCCCCTGAGCATGTTCCTAAATTTATTTTTCCCTCCATGGAGATGCCTAAGCAAGTACAGAAATCTTTCCTTTCTGAAGAAAAAGCTGTGTATGTTGGGAGTACAGTATAATCCAAATTAAAACACTGTGGTACTTAACTGTTTTTGTGCCATCAAATCACAGCTGACTTTCCACAGGAGTAGACCACAAACTGAAAATGAGTCAGCAGTGTGATGCAGGCACCTTTGATGCAGGCCAAGAAAGCCAGTGCAATTCTGGGTTGGATCAATAGGAGTATAGTGTCTAGATTGAGGGAGGTAATAGTATCTCTCTATTCTGCATTAGTCAGACCTCACCTGGAGTACTGGGTCCAGTTCTGAGCACCGCAGTTCAAGATGGATATTGACAAGCTGGAACAGGTCCAGAAGAGGGCGACCAAAATGGTAAATGATCTGGAATCCATGCCCTATGAGGAGACACTTAGGGAGTTGGGTATGTTTAGCCTGGAGAAGAGAAAGTTAAGGGATGACATGATAGCCATGTTTAAATATTTGAAGGGTTGTCATGTTGGAGAGGGAGCAAGCTTGTTTTCTGCTGCTCCAGAGACCAGGACAAGGAGTAATGAATTCAAAGTACAAGAAAAGTGATTCCACCTGTGTAGGGATGGGCCCGCGGACCCAGCAGAACCGCAGATAGAGCGCTTGGAATGCCGGTGCCAGCTGCGGCCTTCTGGGCGCACACGCTCCCCCACCCCCCGTTCCCCCGTGAGTCACAGGTCATGAGATGCCTGACTCACGGTCACCAGGTGTCCCAGACAAAGGGACAAAGGGGCTCTTGCCCCCAGGTGTGGATTAGACCCAGACACGGACGCTTCCTCCCGCACGTAGGCAACTCCATGATGTCATGTATCATATGATACCTCCTCCTCGCCTCTCCAGCCTCCTTCCGGCCTCCGCATGCCCCCATTGCCAGCTCTCCTATTGTAAACTCCTAATAAAAGGTGCCAGGGCCGAATTTGCATCATACCTAGAGAGAGTTAAGTTAGGGATCACTTTAGAATCCCACAAGCTTCCTGTTGCTGGCGCTTCCACCAGATGATACATTCTCCTCCGCCTCAGCCTCGCTTTCATTAAGTAATCTCGCTGTGGCATGACTTCACACCTGAACATTAGAAAGAACTTCCTGACTGTAAGGGCTGTTAGACAGTGGAATACACTGCCTTGGAGTGTGGTGGAGCCTCTTTCTTTGGAGGTTTTTAAACAGAGGCAGGATTACCATCTGTGAGTAGTAGTAGTAGTAGTATTTTGATTGTGTATTCCTACATGACAGAGGGTTGGACTTGATGGTCCTTGTAGTCTCTTCCAAGTCTATGATTCTATGGTGACCCTATAGGATTTTCAAGGCAAGAGACGTTCAGAGGTGGTTTGTCATCACCTGCCTCTGCGTTATTGCTCTCTCTGTGTCATGACTCTGGTATTTCTTGGAGAATGTCCATTCAAATACAAATCAGGGCTGACCCTTCTTATCTTATGAGATTTGGTGAGATCAAGCTAGCCAGGAGATACCCAGGCCAGGGCTTAACCAGGAACTATTTATCTCCCAAACTATCTGGAAGATCCAGTGGAGAAATTAGATTGGCCAAACAAATTGTAAACATGTAGTTGTTTCAGATATATTCTTATTGGGTATATTCTTATCAGGTATATTCTTGTTCTCTTCACATTCCTTTATAGGAAAGTGGCAAATTGGCTTTAGCAGTGTGATTCTATAGCAGTGTGATTCAGTGTGAAAACACACTGCTTGCGCATGATATATGACTTAGCAGCCCTTTCCCCAGGGCAGAATTATTAGCCACCCATAGGGTATGGTTTTACCACTACACTTGCCTTGGCAAGTTACTCAGGAAACAGTAGTCTCTGTTTTTCCCCATAGAGATGGAAGAGGTGACTTTGAATTAAGGGAAACAGGTTGGCAGTCCTCAGAAGAGTCCATGTCTAAGATTGGTATGTTCATTGAAGACTCTTCAGGTTATCAGCAGAAGATCTGCTCAGCTGACGAATATGACATATCTGGATCTGAACATCAGCAATCTGTAAGGCGTATGAGATGGGTTCAGTGCTTCTCACTATATTCTGACTCAATAGTTTTGAACAAAACAGACTTCTGTGGAAAGAATGAGCAAACAGTAGTGGATACTAGAGTACATCACTTGAGCTGCAAGTCCCCTCTAAGATTAGGGTCAATGAGGTCTAGGCTCATCTTGAGATGATGGCCCATAAGATGCTCAACTGTAATGGATCCTGTTGTAGAGCAACAACCAACATGAATAAGAATCTTGCTAATCTTGCTGGCCTTCCTCTGACAATAATTTTGTTTGGTACACTTTCTTGGCTATTGGATCTATGAGGTGCAATGGTGATAATTTGGATGAAATTGTGGCTGGCAAAACTGTAAAATTTCTCTTGAGGTAAAGCCACTATTTCCAAACTTGTAAGGGATGTACATTTCAATTTGTTAGTTAATTTTTGATCCAGATTTTGCAGTGGGAATTCTTTTTGTTATCCCAAAGTTTCCAAACCTTTATTGGGGGCATTCTGAAAATTTGGGACCATTTCTCCAATTCTCCTCCGTTTTCCTCCCCCCAGAGACAGCAGGAGCTGAGAGAGAGAGGGGAAGCTGACCCTCCCAAACAGTTGTTAGCTGGAGTCTCTGTTCATTTAAATTTTATGAGACTAGAAGCTCCCACAGCCAGCAGCTAATGTCAGTAGATAGTGGGGTGGACCATTATTTTTGATGCTGCATAAAGACATCAGGTCTACCTATAAGAAATAATAGGACCATTAATTTCCTATGGGTAAACCTGACCTCTCTACAACTTATGCAAAATAATGGTGGACCTTCCTTGAGGAAGGCATCTAGTTTTCCCCAGCCCACTATTTTTACTTTTCCTTACCCAAAAGCCCCCATAACTTTTTCCCTTTCCTTGCTTCCTTTTATTTTCCCCACCTACTAACCAACCTATCTTTTATCTTCTCTCCTGTCTTCAGCATTCCCTCCTTCACTCCAACTGCAAGCCTGTCCATGGGAAAACTAGGGTTCAGTTGTGTGATGGGGAACTCATTGAAACTTACTGATTTAATATTACTGATTAACAAACTTGCACTGTGGTGAATATATGAGCATGTGCTTTAGTTATGTTATGCATGCCAGTCTAATTACACAGCTGTTGTAATGTCCTGTAATTGTACTGGTTCAATCAGAAAAAAGGCACATTGTTTCATTCAATAGGTTTATTTTAATTTAAAAAAAACAATATTAAAAGCGCATAACTTATTTTTGTATGAATTGGCTTGCATGCTATTTGGTCCAGCACCTACACGGTTTTGTTTTTGATAACAGTCATCCGCGTTTATACCCAGTGGCTGTTGTTATGCCATGCCTGGCCCTGATGAGTCCTCCCTCCCTGCCTTTTACTAACACAAACTAACGCCTGAAGGCCTTTAAAATCTGAAGATTCTCAGCTTTGTGGCCAGGTGAACAAGTTTATGTAGTGCCTCAGGAGTGTAATACAAATCTATTGCCCTGTGCACGTGTATTTATTTAAATGTTTCTACCTCGCCAGGTCAGGAAGCAAATGAGCGGCAGCAACTTTTCTTTAGTGTGAAGTTGAAATGATGGCAAAAAACCTATAGATTATTATGCAGTTTATAATAGCACAAAGCCATTGTGAATACAAAATACAGAAAGGACGTCTTTCGTCAAACGAAGACTTACAAACTGAACAAAACCGTTGAGTCAGAGTGGAAACTGTGAAGAGGCAGATCGATCTACTCGGCACTCGTATCTTTCCGCCTAGCTCAAAACGGAGAACGCGGCTGTGGCTGCACGAACCTAACTCCGAAGGTGATTGGAGGAGCCGTCGTTGTTCCCGTCGTTCTAAAGATTCGGCAATCGATTAGTCGAGGAAGCTGTTCTGGGCTCAAACAAACAGTTCTACAGACCAGGCGGTGACTTGCACCCGCACCAGGCATGCGCATTTCCAACCAGAAAGACCGGGATGGGTTTCGGATGTCAGCTGACTGACTGTGCGGAAAGGGTCTGGGGTATCCTGGCAACGCAAGCGGGAGAAGCCCCGCTGTTTGAACTCCGCCTCTGCAATGCTGCGGTGGCTGATAGGCGGGGGTCGCGAGCCGCAAGGACTGGCCGAGGTAATAAGCCCATCGAGGGACCTCGGAGGGGCTGGTTGTGAGGGTGCTGTTCCGGCCCCACAGTGTTCAGCACCGGGACTGGAAGCTGTCATGCCATTGCTGTCACGTCAGGGCTTGGTGCGGCTCAGTTTCGCCTCTCTCTCCCACCCTTGTTGAGTTATACCTTTTGGCGCAGTAACAGGTGCACGTCTGGCAGCTGCTGTAGACCTGAGCCGCTGTCAATTTTGCATGCAAAGAAAGGGGAACTTTGTTTTTAACTTTGGGGCTGCAGCGGCTGCATTAAAACCGAGGCTCCGGTCAAATGACACGACGTGACACAATGCAATCCTTTGAGAGGGGAGGGAGGGAGACATGGGAGGTACCACTGTATTCAGTGGCTCTTGCTCCCAGGAAAGTGTTTACAAGGTTATAGTTCTACTCTGGTTTTTTTTTTTTTTTTTTGGTAGATGTTGGATGGGGCATAGGGAAGGAGGTAGAACTTTGTGAAATTTTACTAGGTAACTTACATGGAGTTGACTGGCTGTTGTCGAGATGGTTTTTTTAAAACTCTCCCTGTGGAACCACTGGGGAGCCTGTTGGCAGGTGTGAGAAGACACTTAAAAGAACATAGTGCTCGGTTGATAGTATTGAAAACAGTTGAGAGGTACATGAAAAATAAAACAAGGACATAAATGGTGTGTGGCTTTACAGAGGTCCATGCAACTGGCACAATACCTCCCTCCCTGGGAAAAAAAATCAAGACTCAACACTGGATTGGAATGGGTCCAGAAAATCTGTCCTGTTTGAAAGAACGTGGAACCATCCAGCTCTCTTCACTCTAGTCCTGCTTCATCCAAGAAGTTATATTGAAAACTAGTAATTTCCTGGATACAGAGAATTCAGAGAGGGAACTTAATTATTTATTCTTGCCGTGTGTGTACCATGGCCTCCTTGAGAGGCTCAGGGACCACGTCTTTGCTCAGATAAATGTGTTAGCAATAACATTAAAGTGCCAGCTTCTCCCAGTTAGTTAGAATGAGCCAAGAATGGTTGCTCACCCTGCTCTAAGGACTTCTTTAGATTCCCAAGCAACAACAAATGAGTTTTAACAAAGGTGATGGAACAAGACTGGGGACATCTCATAAAGATTTTATTATTTGGATTGGATGTGTCAGCATTAAGCAAATGAGACAACAATTGAAAAGCATAATTCTTCATTGTCACTGCCATGCAGTGGGCTACAGAATGTAAATTCAGCCTGAAGTTTTCTTTAGCTTTCCTTTATCCCTGCTTTTTTGTTGTCTGTAGCTTCCCCTTATATATCAAAGAGCAATGTGGGCTGCAACCAGTGGGAGAGAGCACTTATAGGAATTATGTTATTCAGCTATGTCAGTTCCCAAAAGACCACTGGAGTGGTTAGAGCATTACTGGCAATCAGTGAATCCCTGAGGGCATACTGAAACCCACTGTGGTCTATCAGTTGCTGGGTTGAAGCATCCACAGGTCATCCATGCTAGCAGGACTCAGTGTTAACATTTTTTTTGACTTTTATCAAGGAAATAATCAGTTCATAATAATGGAATAAAATCTTCCATGGTACCAGACTAGGCTTCAACCAGTACAAATTGAGAGCACAGCGTGATCCATATTTTAGTTCATGTTTTTACTGGACCACTTCTATGGTTGTCATGCTGTGGAAGCTTGCTGGATGACTCTGAGTCAGTCGTACACTCTTACCCTGACCTTTATTTCACAAGGTTGATGTGAGGATGAAATTGAGGAGAGGAGAAGGGGAGAGCAGTGTAAGGCACTTTGGGATCCCACTGGGGAGAAAGGTGGAATATAAATATATAAATAATGGTGACTGTGAAGACCTGTTAAGGAAGATTAGTGCCTCTGAGGTCCTGAGTGCCTTTCTGTTTGTTTAGTCAGGGTTATATTAGGCAGAGCGGTGGATGGAACAGTAGGAGAAATCCTAAACTTTATGGCTGGCAATCCCTTGTCATATTTACAATGTGGAAAAATACAGTCCAAAATTAATATATTACATTTATCAGGGATTTACAAAATACACTTGACTGCTACTTTACTTGATGGGAGTTATAGCTGGTGGGTGCTGTCCTATCTGCAGTGTACAAAATGAACAACGTTTATTGATTTTAAAGCACCTAATACAACAAATTTACTGGTTTATGGGTTTATTTTTCTGACTTTATGGATTTCTAGAAATCTGTGCAGACCTTAGGTGAAGAGCAAGCACAAAATCCCTACACTGAGCTTCTTGTGCTAAAAGGTCATCATGATATTGTGCGGTTTCTAGTGCCAGTAGATGATTACAGGTAAGATATTACTTTTATAATGTCTTTTTGTACCATAGTACTTCAGTCAAGGCCTTTAAAATGGATGTCTGTTTTTTTCTTCCCTACACTGAAGAAAAATTGACAGGTAGTTTGGATAAAGAAATCACATGGGATGAGATGTACAAAAGCATTAAAGACATTTTAGCTGAACTCTAATTAAAACATGCTCATGGTATGCTTTCAGTGAAATATTCTTCTCCCGAACACTAGCAGTTCAAATACTGAACTTTAGTGCAGCTTACTTATGAATTCCTGAAGCTATATTTTTCTCCTAGTGCAGTTCTGAGTAGTTTTCATGCCTACATTTGGCTGCAGGCTATAACTACTTCATGTGATGTGATGTTAGAATATAATAAACCACAACCATCTTGTGTGTTTGGAGGCCGATACTTTTTAAAAATAATGCTTTGTGATAATTACCTTTGTGTAATATAGTAACAGCTGACAAACTGAAGCCTTTTGGTGAATACATCTCTCATGTTTTATATCTTTCAAGTCTCTGCTATATGCCACCTTCTTCAGACTGCCTGTTGCCTTTGGATTGCAAACCACCTCTGTCAATTGGCTTAGCTATTGTGTCATAAAATAAATCTTCCAACGCACCGCTATCACTATCTTTGCAGTTTCAACATTATTCTGTCCTACTGGAGTCATTGACCAAAGTTGGATCAGATGGGCACAGCAAAATAGTTCATTCCGCTTCCGATATTTGTGTTTATGTGTGTGAAGTTTTTAACTTTCCAATATTTATCATTCTATGTGTGATGTTTTTAACTTTTTATGAAAACCACATTCACATGAAAGCCACACTTATATGAAAGTCACATTACAATTTTATTTTTATTTAATATTTTACACAGCTTTATGTGCCTCATTCTGTTTTTATGGGTGTCTGTTCTACCTGTCAGAAATTAGGGTAACCATTTCTCCTACATATAATGTTCCATGTCCTATCCATACACTCTGGCCCAATCCAGCCAAAGTTAGTCATGACAAATAAAACATTCGTAAATTGCTTTCAGTGAAACTTTGTCGTGATTAATTTAATTAGACATCTTAGTGGCAGTTAATTTGCTATATGTACTCTAGTCTGATTGAACCATATGTACCTTAAGTGACACAAGAAGTATATTTGTTATATAAATAAGCCAAGTGATATCTTTGCCAGTTATGTCTTCGTGGAAACCAGAGGTTGATATCACAGATGTATCCTTCATTTGTCCTGTATCACACACAAAGAATTATTCCCCACTATTAAAGAGGAAAAGCTGAATCCTGAAGTCCTTGAAAACCATTCTTGATTAATATTATAGTCAGATTGCTTGAGATTTTTTTAGAAGAAAATTTCCAACAGATTCAAAAGGGGATGAACTGTGGCTCAATGGTAGAACATCTGCTTGGCATGAAGAAAGTCCTGGTCATCTCCAGCTAAAAGGATCAGGTGGTAGGTGATGTGAAAGACCTCTGTGTGAGACCCTGGAGAGCCACTGCCAGTCTGAGTGCCGAATGCTGATCTTGATGGACTGATGCCCCTATTCAGTATAAGGTGGCTTTGTGTGTGCTTATCTGTTCAAAGCAATGTGTGTTTTATGGGCAGATTCTTGAGAAAGAGACAGATCTCTTCCCCTCCCCCCACGAAATAATAGCATATTTGCCTATAAGAACAAAGCATTCCATATTCCTTGAGCAGTGTAGATCAGCTGGGTTTTCTAATTCAATTTACTGTCATATTCATTAAATACATTGTTTAACTGGATCCCACTGTCTTATTCAGTTCTTTCTGTTGCAATTAGCATTGTTCCTGGGTTTCTGCAACGGTTTTCATTTAGTTTTCATAGTTCTTTCAGTGCATTTTGTCAACTATTGTAAGCCAGGTGTCACGCTTCAGCTCTTTAGATAATATCATCTTATTGGGAATTTTGCAGGAGGATTTTCTTGTTTTCTCGGTGGCTCAACTAAAACCAGCGAGTGGAAAATTTTCTCAGATTGGTTTCTGAAGATACTAAATAAATCCTGTATCAACCTAACAGACAGCTGCTTTTCACTTGTTTTCTTTTTTTGTTTTTGAACATGAAGAGAGGGTCATATTGATTGCAAGATCACTAAAGAAGGCTAAGCCTCAGCAAGAGTCTTCCAAAAAATGGAATGAGATACAGTTGCAAGTAATACTCTGGCATTTGACACATTAAACTAGACTGAATTCATAACACATCTTAAGAATAGCTTTTTCTGTTGCTCGTTTGACCATTCATTGCTCCTGCAGGAAACAGACAAGGTTATAGAGGATGGTGATCATGACTGGAAAAGAATCAGGTGACCCATGAAACACCAGCTTGGTGAAAAGAATCCATCTGCAGGATTGAGAGTTTTGCCACGAGCCCTTTCACATGAAATCCTGTGCTTCATATTTCTAATGATTT
Organism: Sphaerodactylus townsendi; assembly: GCF_021028975.2. Taxonomy (NCBI): domain Eukaryota; kingdom Metazoa; phylum Chordata; class Lepidosauria; order Squamata; family Sphaerodactylidae; genus Sphaerodactylus; species Sphaerodactylus townsendi. The sequence goes on from NC_059431.1 coordinate 35,969,190, forward strand.
TTAAAGAAAAGCAAGTGTATTTTTTTTACACTGAGGTACACACACTGTATTTTCACAATATGTCAGTTCTCTCAGGCCGTGAAATAACAATGTTGTTAATAGAACACAAAGGTTCAGATTTAAACTAATCTAATTAGCAACTGTTGCTTATCTGCACCGAAATTACTAACATTTATATTTTTAGGTGTGCACATAAGGCATTTAAAGTCATCAAGATGTATTTGTAAACATTTATGTTATGAGAACATGCAGCACCTGGGATTGCTGCAACTCCCTACCAACAGTATGCTCAACAGAACTGCAGTTTTGTCTGCACAGTGTGTAGCACAGCTGTTAAATTACACATTGCCCTAAAACTTGGCCTGTTCCTATGTTATCACTACTTGCATGATCAGTATTATGAGTCCGGTGGGAATCAGCAGCAGTGGCGTAGTGGTTAAGAGCAGATGCATTCTAATTTGGAGAAACCAGGTTGGATTCCCTGCTCTGCCGCTTGAGCTGTGGAGGCTTATCTGGGGAATTCAGATTAGCCTGTGAACTCCCACACAGGGCAGCTGGATGACCTGTGGCTAGTCACAGATTTTTGGAGCTCTCTCAGCCCCACCCACCTTACAGGGTGTTTGTTGTGAGTGGGAAAGGGCAAGGAGATTGTAAGCCCCTTTGAGCAGTGGTTCTCAACCTGGGGGTCGGGACCCCTTTGGGGGTCGAACGACCCTTTCACAGAGATTGCCTAAGACTCTCTGCATCAGTGTTCTCCATCTGTAAAATGGATAAATGTTAGGGTTGGGGGTCACCACAACATGAGGAACTGTATTAAAGGGCCACAGCATTAGGAAGGTTGAGAACCACTGCCTTTGAGTCTCCTACAGGAGAGTATTTGTGTACAGGAGAGTATTTGTTTGTATTTGTGAAGATTTTAGATATTAATTAAAGTTGAACCAGGGGTCTGCAACTTGTGGCTCTCCAGATGTTCTCTCTCCAGGAGAGAAAGGGGGGGATATAAGGTTCATGTTTTTTCTAATTTAAGCAGCGTGTTAGAAACAGTTTCTGTGGTCTACTGTTATCAATTTGCATTATCTTCCATTTGTAAAAAATGTAATGAAAGAGAAATGTACTAATTGTGTAGGTTTTTCATGTTATGATATTTACTTTGGGGGTTTGCTTTTTTAAAAGTAATGCTGTATGGTTGGCATTTTATTTGTACTGGAATTAATTTTCTTCTAGGCAAACCAGTATGTTTTAAAAAAATCTTGTTTGTATTTGTGAAGATTTTTTAGGATATTACCAGTTGAATCAGGTTTAGTCCAGGTTCAACCAGTGGCTCTCCAGATAATCATGGATCATCCAATCTCTTACCTGCCAGCATGGCACATCCATGCTGGCAGGGGTTGATGGGATTTGTAGTCCATGAACATCTAGAGAGCCGCAGGTTGCAGACCCCTGAACCATCAGTTTTGGGTAAAATATGACTGTCTACATTTAACAACAAGCTTATTTAGAAGTTATTGTTAAGTACCTTTCATGCCTTTAGTTACTATTTAACTATAAGCAACATATCCTCCAAATATATATGTTTGATTTTTGATTTGTTGTTTACCAGGTTTGCCTCTGCAGGTGATGATGGAATTGTATGTTTGTGGAATGCTCAGGTTTGTGTGTATTTAGAAATATATTGAATATCTTTAGTTTAGTGAATGTAATTTCTTTTAATGGCTTTTTGCACCTATATAGGCACTCACAAGAGAAAGAATAACAGTACATACAAATAATGATAATTAGTAATAATAATATAGGCATGGACTGGGTGAAGTTCAAATTGGGGCCATTCCATTTAAGCTTTTGTATTGCCAACATATAAATTTACTGTCAGAACTGAAAATTTGAGAAAATGGCAAAAACTCATCATCATAAACTATAAATTGGTCCAGTGTAAAAATCCCCCTATTGATGTAAGCCTTCCGTAAAAATATTTCTTCCCACCTTTCAGATCTCGATTCAGCATGTGAAAATGGATCAAATTGATATTGTCATACACCATTGTTGTCTATTTGCAGAAATTGCAGGAGGAATGGGACCCACTCTAGTATAAGTAGGCTCTAATGCATTTCTCTTATAAATAGGCACCAGATAAGAGGCCTGAAATTACTATTTAATTTGTTCATAAATGATCTGGAATCTGTGGTACAGATGCATGTAGAATACAGACAGTGCAATTCACCGAGGGGTTGGGGGGAATGGACTCTTTGAAGTGGCCAAGGGTGTACCAACATGGATGCCTGCTCTGCCAACACAAGGGTCAAATGCACCAGTAGAGTGGCTAATATGCTGGTAGCAGGATGCAGTACAACTGTGTGGTGCCCAAACCCAGGAGCTGCTGTGCATGCTAATGCTCTTCCGCTGTGAAAGGTGGTGCCAGCACAGGTGGAGGTGGTCTGGCGTGTTCCGTGGGGGGGGGGATGAAGTTGATTTTAGTTGGCTTGCATAGGGATTTGGGCTGGAACCCCCTCCTACACAACCTGGGGAGGTCATGTTTAAATGTGGCGAAACCATTGGGTGGCAGTAGGGTTTTTCAGGTCGGCCAGGGAATTTTTCCAGTTTTTATATTCTTGGTGCTGTCTGAAACACCTTAGGAGGTGCCTTGGTGGTGCCACCTCCTAGCAACTGCCGAACAGCACGCCCCCCCCCCCCCCGGTGGATTGCACTGTTAATATAGTTCTGGTTGCATGCCTAAAGAACGTATAGGTGTGTGTGTATGTATGCTATCAAATTGCAGCTGACATATAACCCTATTGAGTTTTCAAGGCAAGAGATGCTCACAGGTGATTTGCCTGGTATTCCTTGGTGGTTTCCCATCCAAATGTTGACCAGGGTTGACCTTGCTTAGCTCACAAGGTCTGATGAGACGAGGTTAGCCTGCGCTATCCAAGGCAGAACTGGAAAAGCTGGGACCAAAATAATAAAGGATTTGGAGCATCTGTGAGGAAAGGCTAAAGAGTTTCTAACTTTTCTTTTTTTAGAGAAAAGTCAAAGTGGATAGGGAACACCTAACAGAAATTTCACAAAATTATGCATGGGGTGGGAAAAATGAATAGCAAGAACTTTTTATTTCCATCCCATTCCACTAGATTCGGGACAGACAAAAGGAAATACTTTTGTGCTCAAAACTTTTCACTTTGCTTGCACAGTTTATTGTTACAGGATGTTGTGATGGCCGCTAGTTTAGCTGACTTTAAAAGGGGATCAGTTTATAAAATGGGGTTCTGGACTTGGACTAGTAGTCTGATACATATTTCTTTACTATCGACATATGTTACATTGTTTTATTTCAAATATAAAGAATTACATAAGTCTCTCAAATTCATGGATGTATTTCCAGAGCTGCCCTACATGGAGTGATTTTTTATTTTATGAAGATGATGGAATTTTACTTTGGCTCACAATCACATGATTATATTAACCCCCCTATAAATATATGATTTACAGCATAAAGACTAAAATGCTGATTAGTTTTTAAAGAGTATTAGCTTTTGTTGTAACAAATAGCTAGAAATGAAACTTAATATAGAATTTCATTTTTGAATGCCCGAGTTATTTATATTTATCTTTTATAGTATTTTGTCTACACTCAGCACATTTTTCTTTTCTTTTCCAGACTGGAGAGAAGTTGTTTGAGCTACATGCGCACACTCAAAAAATCACAGCTCTTGCTGCTTTTCCTGTATCTGATGCTTGTGAGGAAAAATGTCATATGATTTTGACAGCAGGTGCAGATCGGGCTGTTATTGTATCCTTTAATTTGAGTATAATTAGGCTACACATTGGTGGGATAAATTAAGAGATGAGCTGTGCATCAGAGTGGATTGTGGTTACTTCTTAAGTTTCAGTATTTGGGACTCTGCGGCACTGGCCACATTTCTGTCTGAGATGATGAATTGAAAAGAAAAAAATTCAGTGCTTCATCCATTCGAGGAAAAAGCGGTCCACGTGGAGAAAATTCTTTTTGCATGCGGAGCTCCTTCGCTGTATGTGCAGATAGATTCAGTAGGGAGTGAAAATCTTGCAGGTTGCATGTTCAGTAGGAGCTTCTGTTGAGAGATGTTGTGCAGTCTGTTGTGCAGTCTGCCCCCCCGCCCCCCATGTGTTGAAGGAGATGTTTGTTGTGTACCCTTAGGTGCACGAGCAGTCATACCCTTGCTGGGGAAATTGGGATCACAGTGAAAGAAAGCAGTGAAAGCAGTCCTGAATACATATAACTTGGAGGAATTGCAGGAGGAACAACTTGTTGTGAAATCTTTCCTTCCAGGGTAGAACATATTTTTAGAGGGCTTGATCTCCTTCTCCTCTGTCTCCCCGCCCCCTGCTCCCTTTTTATTGACATTGCTTCAGCATTTTATGTCTGAATCCTCATCACAGTATTTTCTTTTTTTTAAAAGCAGCTTCTTTTAATGTACTGAGTCATATGTACTGTAATGTACATAATGTACTGATTTTTCTATGTATCTGGGGAGTCCCTGCTGTGTTTATGAGTAGTCCTGGTCCCCTACCTTGCTGTTTGGCACCTGACTAGGAAGCTTGGAATTAGAGGGGAGCAAGCTAGGGCCCACAATGCAAAAGGAAAGGAGTGATAAATAATTCAGACATTTCCCCTGATATGCCCCTAAATCTTCCCCTCCAATGCACTATCTCTTAAGGGCTTTGGCAGACTAACTTATCTCCATCTTTCCTTGCTCCTCTTGAACTGACTCAACTGCTTTGAGTATTCCGTGCCTCCTGGGTCACACTCAAATGTTAGTAGGCCGTTGCTTTAAAAAACTATTTTAGCAATATATTTCTGTATACCTTTGAATCCTTGAGTATGTAGGAACCCTGTGTATTTTGGTTGCTTTGATTTGATGCTTTCATGAGTGGTGTGTTGCACCCAGATACAGTGACAAGCTGTGGGCCTGCAAGAAATCTTGGGTGGTGTGAACAATTTGCCAATCCTTCTGCCACTGTCATGATTTCCAGGATCCTGTTTGCTTTTAGGGTCATGAGTAGGCTTATTCCCATGTCCTGTAACAGAGTCTGTACTTCACACAACATTCTGTGCTACTGGAGCATATTCAGTCCTCACTATGCTGTGGAATACTCTGCCTCCTCTGTAGGAGGCCTGTTTTTATTGCTTTTGTGATTGGCATGAGACATAGTAGGTTTACTTTGTAATGGTAATGTTAACTTTGTTGCTGTCTTCTGTTCCTTAATTAACAAAATTGGGTGTGGGATTGTGACAACGGTAGGCAAATTCATAAAGTATCCTGCTTTCATTCCACTGTAAAGGTAAGTGAAAATACATGTGACTTTGATTTTACACGTTGTGACTTTGATTTTGCACACTGTATCACCCAGTCAGAGAATCCCACAATGACTGAGGAGAGCTCAGGTAACTGTATTTGGTCTGTTTTTTTGCCCTTCATAATTTTTAACAGCATGTGTTTTCAGAGCAGTTGGGCTACTTGGAGGGCTATACCTGGTTTCTCTTGCATCCTCCTATATTTACTCTAAAAAGGTACAATCCCCTGTGCAACTACTGGGTCATGAATGAGGCCTACAGGTTTCATTTACAGCGATTTCCATCTTTTCTGAAATTGGTATACTATGGAGATGGTCCATAGTGAGATCTGAGAATTCCTAGTTCCTACGCAGTATTACTTATTTTTATTTTTCAGTTCATTATTAGTTTATTTTAATATTGCCCATATGTATTCTATTCCAATGAGCAAAGTAAATAACCAACAGTAACTTCTATTCTGCCACTTAATGTAGCATCCTCCATTGCTCTTCTGCCATTTAGAAGAAATGCCATGTAGGGGGCCCTCTTAGTACCAATTGAATACCACTTGATGATTTAGATAATTTCATCATGTCACATGACAAAGTTAAAGTATCAGAACTGGTCTGATACCACTTTCATGCTTTATAAAAAAATAATTTTGGATTTAAACTAATATAGTTTTGAAAGCTAGAGAAATTCCAGAGATTAAGCATCCTGGCTAGTACTTGTGTTCCCATTATTAGAGGCTTTCTTTTGATAGAATTCTTTTTTTAAATTGTCCATGGGTGTGATATGAAAATAAGAAGTTGACGGCTGTTATGTACTGTCCTCTGCTGTCAAAAGGCTTTAAAAGGTTTAGTTGTAAAAAAGTCAGGTCTTAGATCTACCTTGTGTCCTGTTCACTGAAATCATTGTATGTCAAGTATCTGTTAATTAATCCTCCTTTCTGCTTCATAAGAGGTGTAATATCCTCTGTATATTTTATGTATATTTCTGGAAAATTGTGCTTAAGATGTAGTTCAAAAGAGCTGAACTCTTACTATGTAAAGTTGATAATTGTCGTTGAAAAAATCTCTAAATAACTTAGTTATTGGGCACATATCTGATGATCTAATTTGGTTCTACAGTGTTTGACTGTTCTTCAACGGCTGGATGTATGGTTATCTGGAGGGAGTGATCTTTGCGTTTGGAACCGAGAATTAGATCTGTTGTGTAAGACAAGTCATCTTACTGATTCAGGTAAAAAAACCCCAAAACACTTAATTAGTCTTTAGTGAAGACAAAGTGCCGGTAAAATGGATCTACATGATGATACAAAATCAGCTTGGGAGAGACTCTTTAATTCTAAAGATAACATATATTAAAACTGCCCTCTATTTTAAAAATGTCACTGTAATCATTTTTGAATTAAAAGTACTCTGGGTCTCCTGTGTCCTATGAATTTTAGAATATGTCAAACTTCAGTAACTGTACATTAACTTAACTGAGCTAGGTCAATATGTTTAAATCACCAAATTAATATATATCTCTTTGCAAATGAAATTAGATTCTTTCCATGTAAGTCATGTACTCAAGGAGTACACTTTAAATGTAAGATTTCAAGCAACTATGTAAGTATTGTATCTTAAATAAGCATTGACTTACTAAAATTACATATTTCTTTTACAATATTCTCTTATAAGAATTTTTTGGAAAGGCTGTTAAAGAATTGAATTCTACTTCTGTAGTTTACAAGTTGAACAAATATGCTACCTTAAAAGCACAAAGTTTCATATGGTTTAGTAATAGGCTGTTATTATTTATTGTTATAATTTTGAATAATAAAATTATTAATTATTATAACAGTTGGTAATTTTCTAGTTCACAGTTGTGGTATTCATAGTCCTGATTTCAAATTTTCTTTAGCAAGAATTAACTTTCTGGAAGTAAAGGTAACTGTAACTTGGTAGTTTTAAGTAGCTCCCTTGTGTGGCGGACGAATGCTTTTCTGGATAAATCACTATTGGGATGTTGTGTTAACTTTTAGCTTGTAATGAAATATATTTGTGTCTCTTTTAATAAAGATATAAGTGCAATGATTGAACTGCCGAAAAATTGTGTGGCGGCAGCTGTTGGAAAAGAATTGAGTGAGTATCACCATAAATACTGAAGGAGGCATACTTAAGTTTTTATTCACAATCATACATTTTAAGAATACTATTTTAGAATGGTGGAAAACTTGCCTTATACCTATTTCTAACCATAGGCCAGAAGCGAAATATCTGCCTGACCAGTTCTGTTCACTTAAGGGATTTTTTGCTTGAATTTCTCAACTAGCAAACACTCTTTTCAGTAGTAAGAATCAATTTGTAATGTCTTTTTCCTTTGATAAGGACATTCCCAAACTATTGCTGGGTGGCTGTTTGGATTCTTCACACTAGTTTGGTTGCAGTTAAAGTTGGACTTGCAGATAAATTGGTATCTTTTTATATAAATCCCCTACAATTTTGTAGCCCCTAAGAGTATACTTTTAGCATATATGTTACCCCTGGTGGATTTTTGTCGTTTCCAGGCTGTTTATTTATATTGCACACTTTATACAATAACTGACTCTGTCACTGAAAAACCCCTGTTTTGACTCCCAAGGGAGAGGGGGGACATACTTTTCAGTTTTTTTAAAGAAAGGGGGCAGGAATTTTGGAGTAAAAACGAAATATATTTAACACTTTCTTATTTAGATATAATTGTTTTAAAAGCTTATATGATTGTTTTAAAAGCTTAGCGTGCATAATGTATAATTTTGCTAGAAAACAGTATTTTTATTTAGCATATTTATGGAGATAAGTGTGAATTGCAGTTTTCTAAAGCAAAATGTTGAATATTCACTTAAATGTAGACAGAATTGCAATTCTGCACTCTATAGATATAAAATACAGATTACTATAATGGCACATCAGTTGCTGATGAAAAGAGAGACAAAACCCTAATGGAAATGGCTGCCTCAGGAGACAGGGCAAGGAAAATAGAATCCGTGCCAATCTGGCTTTCTTGCGATCTTCCTGAAACATTGCATCAAAGCAGGTTTGGAAAGGGTTTCAAGAAAACTTGGGAGGCACACGAAAGTACCACAGTACTGTGTGTGTGTGTGTGTGAGGAGTGATTCCCACTTCTCTGTGGCATCCAAGCCATGGCAAACAAGCCATGTATACGTGACACCACATCTTTTAAGCGGGAATGTAATTATGTCACCAACTGTTCCATCAGTCAGATGACCAGCATGATTGCTGGAGACACTGCTGATTGTATATGGACCACAAGATCAGAACAAATCTCTTCTACATACAGACAAAAATGGAGTATCCTCATAAACATGGAGGAAGGAAGGCCGTATAGTAAAGCCTGATCTCATCAGATCTCAGAAGCTAAGCAGGGTTGGTACTTGGAAGGGAGACCTCCAAAAGTCAGATGAAGGCAATGGCTGACCACCTCTGCTTCTCATTTGCCTTGAAAGCCCCTTGCTGAGGTTGCCGTAAGTCATTGCAACTTGAGGGCAATTTGGTCTCACAATAAACATCATGTTGCCTTTGTAGAAATTTTGTCTCCCTTTTTCTTCTCAGTAATTCTTAGATTGAAAGCTTCCAAAGATGGAACTGAATGGGATGTCTTTGAAGTAAAACGACTTCTTGACCATCAAGATAATATTCTATCGTTGATCAGCATCAGTGGTAAGACTATTGCCAGTTTTATTGTCCGTGCTGTACTGTGAATTACCAAAATGTTTTTGTTTGTTTTTAAAAATGAAGAGCTACTTTGGATCAGACTTTTTTGGCATCTCCTCAAATTGAAGGTGGTTGTTTATATTCTTAGAATTTGAACACATTTTCCATTAACAAGCTGATATAGCAGCTGTCATGTACCCAGTTAAGTAGATTAACTCTGCTTCCAGTGTAAAAAATTTCTGTGGGATAAACAGCATTTACCAAACATAGCTAGAATAGTCATGGGGGGTACTCCTTCACTTCAGAAGGAAGGTGGAGTAGTATAGCTCGATCTTCTCAGATTTCAGCATCTAAGAAGAGCTGGTTGTTGGATGGAAGACCACCTAGAAGACTCTGCAGGGGAAAACAGCAGCAAACCACTTCTGCTTCTCACTTACCTTGAAAGCCCGTTCCTAGGGATGTTGTAAATCAGTTCCAGCTTGACAGCACATATGTAAATACTCCTGTATTACCTATGTATGACCCCCAAAGTGATCAGCAGTGTGAGTTCTGGCAGTCCTGATCTCTTGAACAACTGCAAATTTAGAACAACTGCCCCTGCAAATTCATCCTTGTGTTTTTTTTAAATAAAGTCATTTGCCTCCTTGCCTCTGGCAAATAAGAATTGTCTCTAGTGATCATGCAGGGAAGTTTTGCTTTCATTCTGGGTCATAAATGATTACTGTGTATGTGTGCCAGCAGATAGATTAATTAAATTTGTGTAGACTGGGATCTTTTATGCATTACTTTAAGTCGCTAATTTAATGTCTTGTGTCTGGAATAGAGAGTGGAGGCAGGAGGGCACTGAGAGGGTGTATTGATGTGTTTTTTCTAGTAAGAGATTGTGACCTAGAAGCAGCCTGTATTTTCCCACTTCAGAATCGGGGGTTGGGGGGGGGGGTGGCGGCAGTAGCAGAGAGTGAAGAAGTAACAGTGGCATGTTTGAGAAGAAACTGAGATTGATACTTTCCCGTCACCAGGCTATGGTTGGCTCAAGAGATAACTGCTAGTCACTAGCTGTTAATAAACATATGGTCTGGCTCTTCTGGTAAGTTCATTGAACCAGCTGTAATGAAATTTTCTTTCTTTTATTAAGCAACTACATATGCTATAAAAGAGGTAGAAAGACACATTACATCTGTATATTTACAGCTATATATTTACCTAGGACTATGAAGTTCTACTTTTCACTATTAAAATCTCTCATAGATCCCTACTTGTCAGGAAAGGAAGCTGCGAAATTGCTCAATCATTTTATTGAGATATTCAGAATAGTGCCCTTGTTTTCTTTCTTTGTTGCTGGATTAAACACAGCATGATCATATACAGCCAAATTAGTTTAGTGTATGCCCTGGAATTTGTTTTTGTTTTTGATTAATTTTTTAGAAACTTCCTTTCATCTGGAATTTGTTTTTTATGGGTTATCTCATTTTTTTTTATTACTAGATTTGGCGTTTGCAACAGGCTCCCATGTGGGTGAGCTGATAGTCTGGGATGCTTTGGACTGGACAATGCAGGCATATGAATGCAACTGGGATGCATCTCTTCATGTGGACCCACAACAAGAAATAAAATTGTCCTATAGCCAAAATAAAATTTCAATTCAGCATTTAGCATCTGATGAAGAGGTAAACGTCTTAAACATCATAAAATTAGATGGATCAAAACTATAACCCTCATTAGTAAATGCTTATCTGAATATGGGCTTGTTGCTTGTAGTTGCTTGTAGTTGAGACATTCCTGGAAGGGATCGTGTGTCCGTGTTGTTGTCAGGCTGGAAATGGAACACACTAGAATGAGACACATAGCATAGTGCCATGTGCATGGGCTGTGCTGTTTTTGAGAAATCAAAGTAGTAGCGAGTTAAATCTTTTCTGTGGCTGGGGATTGTCCCAAATGGGATTCATGAGCAAAAATCACTTTGCATCTATTGCTAATGTTAGTGGATACTTGACAGCTATTTAAGTAGTTGTTTCTCATAGTTCACATTCCATGATAAAGCTCAAGTTGAAGCTGCCTTTTCAATATACTTTGATAAATCAGAATGGCAACAGGTAATTTTTATCTATATGTGTATACTGCATTTCTGCCCGCCAGGACCCTCAAAGCAGCATAACAAAGTAAAGCCATTAAAATAATACCCTGAATTTGATGATATAGTATTCATATCATCATAAGACCCAATAGAAGCGCAGTAATTAGCAAAACCATGTTAAATTGCAATAAGTAGCAAGGTTGCAGAATAAACCATGTCCTGCCATCACTTGAAGGTTCTTCTCTCCTGTCCATGAATGTTTTAAAGGCCTTGAAAAGGATCTAGAATGAAATTAAATGTCTTGTGACTTACTGGGTATCACTAGTGGTTGGAATATCATATTTTATTCCAATTGGGGCGTAACACAAAGCGGTATTTTAGCAATTATAGTGGTAATTACATGTTAAGGAGCAGCGTACCTTTTACCTTCTTAGTCATTTGATAAACTTAACAATGTCACAGTCCTGCTGGAAATCCATTACACAAAATAATAGTGTTATGTCTGTTTTGTTAAGATGTTCTATTGGATTTTCTTGACAGTGTGTATTTGCTGCTGTTGGAAAGGGCATATACGTGTATCACCTTCAAATGAAGCGTGTGATTGCCTTCCAGAGGACTGCTCATGATTCCACTGTCCTGCACATTACGAAAGTTCCAAACAGGTGCAAGTTAAGCTTTTCATTCACTAACATATATATAAGCATATGAACGGTAATAAGGACTGTTTTTCATTGTTGACAGAAAACCCCTACTGTTCCTTTTGTATAATGTCCCTTCCACTAATCATGTCTCCCATGTGTAAGTCTCCTCTCAGAAAGACAAGCCCAGCTTATTCCTGAACTACCCTTTTTGAAACAGAAATTTTAATACTGAATGACTGCAATGATATGAAATGAACGGGCAAAAAAGTGTGTTCCATAATCTCATTTAGCAAAAAACAAAACAAAAACACCATGAAGACTCCACTCTAAAAATGACAACTAACTGTTTTGGGCTATATGGTATAAATATTACATTACATTATGTCTTTAATAATAAAGTAGAAAAGGCAACATGAAATTCATGAACTTCTGAAATGAAAAACAATGTAATCATATCACTGTTTTCCTTCTATTGCCAGTTTTCTTTGACTATGATCTTACATGACTTTTTGTATTTGCATCAAATATGACTTCAGTCCTTCATATTATTTTGTCTTGGTGTATTTTATTGCACCCTGACATGTTGGGATCACGAAGCACAGTTGAGCAAAAACTAGTAGTATTGCTCATGGGACTGCAGATCTCCTTTTCCCTCCCTTGCTGCATCCTCCATGGCTCAGAAGAGTCTCTGATAGCTCAGGAATGGCATGGACAAGAGTAGAAGAGAGGTTCAGGAAGGCCAAAGTACACACAGTCCCTGTGTGTAATCATTCGTATGGCTGTGTGTGTGACCCTGTGGCTCTGTATACTTACTGTAGACATTCTAATTTCTGACACTGTATATAAAAATATACTCAAACTAGATCAGAATTTGCTTTAATGCTGTGATATGTTTGAAAACCATTCATTAGGATTCAGTAGGTAAACAGAATTTTGAGAAATTTCCCATTGGTAAAACATAGAGTATCCGCCTATAATGGTATTGCACCATATTTTTGCATTTATTTTGCATTTTATACTAGTTAAATGTACCCAAGTGGTATTCCAAATGGTTTGGACACATAAAAATAATAAAACCAGTAAAACTCTGAACACTTAAATTCATTCCCAAATGTCCTTAAAAATATCAAAATAAAATCAAGAATTCTTCAGCTAGTACTATGAGACTTTCTGAAGTGCCAGGTTTGGTCAGCCACAGAGGTGCATCGGGGGGAAACTTTTTCCGGGTGCCCCCCCACTCCTGTGATCTCCACACAGGCAGGGCTTGGAGGTGCTGAGCTCCACCCCTGGCCTCCATGCAGGCTGGCTCCTAGCGTCCAGAGCCTGCACAAAGGCCAGGGGGTGGGGTTCAGGGGCAGGGTGGGGGGCTTATTGCATGGAGGGGCCTGCATGGAGGCTGGGGGTGGGGCTCGGGGGCAGGGTTCAGGGTTCAGGAGCGGGGTCCGGGGGCGGGGCAGCCTGCTTGGAGACCAGAGGGGCAGGGCTCGGCAGTGGCGGGTGGCCGAGACAGGTGCTGCAGCTTCCTGCTGCCGAGCCCCACCCCTGCCTCCCGCTTCCCTGCAGGCCGGCTCCTGAGTTGGGGGGCTGGGGCTTGATGGAATTCTGCTGGGGCACTCACCATTTTGGTAATGAAAGCTCTGTGCCCCGGGGACATGGGTCACCCCATGTCCCTATAGGCCATATGCCTCTGGACAGCCACTAGAACAGCAAAAGAACGGTGAAGTACATGAAACTAGTTTACAAGAGTAGCCTAGTAAGAGGCATTACTGGCCAGGAATTTAATAGCAAAATGACGATGCATCTTATTCCTCATTGTCAGTGAAACCTCTTTGAAGTCCGGCAAAACTGACATTCCTGGATTATTGTAAAGTCTGTGTTGTCCAGATTAAGCTTCGGCATTGGCTGTCACAGGCATGCCCAGGCGTCCGTTCAGAGATTGCACTGCTGCTCTTGGATTTGATTAAGACGAACAACAGAGCTGGTGTCCTCAGCATATTGATAGCACTGCACTCCAAACTGATGAAGGACCATTCCCAGTGGCTGTAGAAGTTAAAGATCACTGGAGTCAGGGTGGAACCGTGCACACCAGTTTAAATGCATTTGGAGCTCAGAGAGGTACTTTGCCAAAAGTAGTCTTAGTGGGAGTGTTAGTTCTTGATATTTATGAAAAGTAATGCAGGGGTTTGATTAATTTTATGGATTTTTTTTAAAAATGGCCAAATTTACTATGTAAATTTGTAAATGTAAAAATTTTATTTGGTTTTGACAGGCAATTAATATCATGTTCAGAAGATGGCAGTGTTCGGATATGGGAACTAAGAGAAAAGCAGCAACTCACAGCTGAGCCTGTTCCATCAGGTCTGTCTCTAGAATGAGGATTGTCTGCATAAAATGGTGGGGACAGGAGGATTGTCCTGGGAAAGAGTTTTGCTACACGGGGCACTGAAAATGCCTGTAGCCTTTAGCCTGCATTGTTGGTGTGTGTGAAGCTGTTCATGTGATAGCCAGTGGGGTGGATCCTACCCCTATCCTCCCCGTCAATGAGAAAAAAAAAATTCTTAAAAGATGTATACCCCACCTTCCCTTTTGGCTCAGATTTGGAGCTTTTCTTCAACTTAATTGGCTTTTCTGTTGGAGGAAGTCTCCTTAGACAGATGAAGGTTAAGCATTATTTTCGAAATGTGGAAATGGGTGAAGAACTTTGTGGCCTGGTTTCCACAGTGTCGTTGCTTGCATATAAAACCTTCACTGATTATGACTAGTAATGTTTGTCTGATGAGAAGTTTCTTTCCATGTATTCATGGTTTGTGAAAGATTTTTAGTCACCAATCACATCCTGCTTTCTGTGACTGGGTAGTGCAGCCACATGACCAAAGCAAACCAAGAAGAAAAAGATGAGAAAAAGGAGTTTGGATTTATATCCCCCTTTCTCTCCTGTAAGGAAACACAAAGAGACTTACAAACTCCTTTCCCTTCCTCCCTGAGCCCCCCCCCCCAACACCTCATGAGGTAGGTGGGGCTGAGAGAGTTTTGGAAAACTGTGACTAGACCAAGGCCACCCAGCAGAGATGTAGGAGTGGGGAAACAAATCCAGTTCACCAGATAAGACCCCCTTGCTCATGTGGAGGAGTGGGTAAACTCAGTTCTTCAGATTAGAGTCCACCAATTTGAACCACTACACCATGCTGGCTCTCAAAGGGTGTTTCCGCACTACAAAAGGGAGTGAAGGTCGACTCGGTTCCCTTCAATGGGGGGCGATTCCTGGCTGTCCGCACAGCAACTTCCTTGGCCCCCTGGAACCGAGCTAAGTGGGCGGGTACCTGTTTCGCTCCTCGATCGTGATTGGCGCTTGTGTTACGGAGGGAAACGGGAACGTTCTTTGTTTTTTTTTTTTACAGTTTCCGTACGTCGCAGCTACGTAGCATTGACACGCTGAACTACTTCCGGCGCAGTCGGAGCTACGAAGCTTTGGCGCAAAATTTTCCAGTCAGTGATTTCTCCTCGTCACTTTGAAACGATCTCGATATCGTAGCTTCGAAACGTGAGGGAAACTGTATTAAAAAAGCCGCGCTCTCTGCCCGTCACGACTCTCCCGTTCTGCTTATGCGAACGAAGCGGCTCCTGATTGGTTGAATGGATGCGGTGTCGTTTCGATGTGTCCGCATTTCGAAGCTTCGAAGCGATATCGACCTTGTTCCACCAGCGAGTCGCAGTTCATAACTGCGACAGGGATGTCGCGGTTCCGAGCGGGGGGAACAGAGACAAGACAACGTCGAGCTCGGTTGTAGTGCAGATACACTTAGTTGAACCTGAGTAGAAACCGGTACAACACAGTAAGTGCGGAAGGTCCCAAAAAGAAGCAAGTCGGCCATGAATAGTATTGGCCTGCTGTGGAGTCCTATGAAAAACAGTTTTGAATATTGCTCCTAGTATATCTAGTTTATTTGGGCAGATATCATACCCTGAGTTATCTAGGTATGTCTAGTCAGACACACAGTCCTTTTGGTTTTTAGGTACTTTTGGCTTTGTCTAATGTGTGATGTAATTTGTGTTCCAGGTTTTTTTAATATTTGGGGATTTGGAAGAGCAACCAAACAAGCTAACAATACAGCTAAAAGGGCACCAGAGAGCACCACAATTTATTCTTTGGATCTTACTGGGGATTTGATTGGGCACTCATCAGCTGTGCAGGTTTGTTGGAAATGGAAATGGTAAAGGATGAATTTCAGCATTCCTTTAGTTTGAGTATTGTTTCTATGTGAACATCAGTAATTTAACTGGATTTCTGTGCGCCATTAATGGAAGATAAAATGCTCGCCCTCATCTGATCTTTGGGGGTGCGTTCACAAGGTGAAATTAATGTAGTAGCTGTTTCCACAAACTTGGGAGAAAACCTGATTTGCAAAAAAATTCAAAGATTCGGAGTGGACTAGCCCTCCCCGAAACAGAAATGTCTGTGTAAGCAAATCTCTCTCTCTCACCTTGCCCCTCCTCCATTATACCCGAACCCCTTTGGGTGGTATTTTGGGTCACTGTAGTAATGCAAAAGGTGCTAGACAGTGTATGGAGATAAATTGGGAGAGGGGAAGGGAGGGAAAAGAAGGGAGAGGAGGGCAGGTGGGGGAAGGCTGGAAGTGATGAGCCAGTGACAGTAGGCAGAGGAAGTACAGGTGGGTGTGAGAGAAGGTGGAACAGCCAGAAAGACATGCGAAAGAAAAAGAACTAGGAAATGAAGGAGAAAACTATAGCCAAGGGAACGGAAAGCAATCAGTAGTGAAACAAGGAGTCAGCTGGGGAAAGGAGAAAAATTCTCTGGCCCTTGAGTCCTTGCTATTCCCCTCCCCTTATTTTATTATAAATTTGCTCATCTAAGTTAATTGAAACCAGATGATTGTAAACAAAAGAATGATGTGTAATTTATAATTCTGCAAGAAGCTGAATAAGACTGCTGAATCTTTCTGATTAAAACATTACATTGGTTTTGCTGCTGCTGAACAAACCCACATCCCCTTTACTTATATATTTGTCATATAATATGCCCAGTTAAATAAAACCTACAGCCAATGCGTCCACCAGATTTCACACTTGTGTTTCTTGAACATCATATGCCAGCCTCCTTTTAAAACTGAGGAAAATCTCATATAAATGGGATGTGTTGTAGTGGTCTTCTATTCAAAGAAAGAAATCGAGACCATTGTAGAGTCTGCCCAAGCCTTTTAGAAACATACTCTTTTGCATCTGTGTTGCAATGTTCTTGAATATTTTTAAAATTAAGGTCCAACACTTGGCTGCTTTGATCTATTCTGCCTAGATGCCTCCCAATTTCTTTGGCATCTTTGAACCAAGCGATCTTACCTTAGTATTCATTAAAATGATTCTTGAGAACTTTTGGCCGTCTATAAAAGCTTTAATCTAGAGGACCTTGTGCAATACCACTTCCAGAGTGGATCTTTGCTGCTTCCTCCCTTCTTGCAGCTCCCTCTGCCACTGTAGAAGCAGCTCTTTAAGATCTATGGACTTTTGGAAATGTCATGGAATGCAGTCGACTGTAGTGTGCTGCAGTGAGAACTGTAAATCCCTTTGATGAACTGGGCTTTCCACAAGAAGATAGGATTTGGATCAAACTTCATATTATCTTCAGCTTGCCATTTTCGGTGAATTACCTATTTTGACCACCTTTTATGGTGCTGACAAGGCCAGAAATTTACATGATGTTAATTGTGTGGTCTTCATTGCAGATGTTCCTGTATTTTGGTGAACATGGTCTGGCAACCTGCTCTGCTGACCATCTCATTATTTTATGGAAAGATGGAGAACAAGAGTCTAGAATACGTAGCTTGATGTTATTTCATAAATTAGAACAAAGCGAAGACTTGCAGTTTGGGCCCTGAGATGATTGAAAGGGGGATAAGTGTACATACGAAACGATATAAAATTGTACAACACAACTCTATGCAGAGAAATCAATGCATGGAATTTCACTGTTACAGTTTCAAGTGCTAACAATAAATTTGTATTGTCTGTCTTGACTCCTTAAAACTCTTATAATTAAATGTGTCTTGCTGTCATTGAATCTGTAGTTGGTATTATTAGACAGTTGGAAATTGTCATAGGATTTGAAGCAATGTTATATGAGTATATAATTCCTTTTCTAAATTCTATACTTCAATTGTAATCTTGAGATTACTCCACAACGTCAAGCGTGTATTACAGTGATATTTTTCCAAACATTCTTGCTTGCTCTTAAGGTGTGCGTACGTATTTTGTTATGTTGGGAACCTGAGGTGCTCCAGGCTGACAAAGGTTAAAGCTGTTAACTTTCTCGTGTAGGGCGTTAAGCTCAGGTCCCTTGTATTGCTGAAATTTCGCCTGGACAATAAGAAATCCTGCATAGCAGGGATGGGCAGAACATCACCGGCAAGTGACCAATGCTTGGCCATTCTCAACTTTCTGCCTGTTCTTCCCATCTGATGCTATTTGGCTGTTTTTCTTATTCTGAGAAAACAACATCAGGAGCCCTATATGGGAGACATGGAGATAAAGGTTGAGAGTCACTTGTGAAATGCACTACAGCCCGGAGTCATCAGAAGGTAAAATACTAGAGGGGAGCTCTATATTTTCCGTGTGGCTGTGAAGGCTTTCTTTGATGTGAAGCCAATCTCCCAAGAAGAGGCTCATCTGAATGAGCAAAGAATTTTACATTCATAGCATACACTGCATTTTCCCTAAAGCTGGAAATGTACTTCTGGTATTCTAACTACATATATATATTTCAGGTAATAAAATAATTTAAAATCCAGTAGCACAGTGTTTTCTGCACCAAATTTCTATTTTATTTCAGTTGGCTAGTGTGATTAAGTTATAAGGATCAGTCTTTAATAGGTCTAAAGGTCCTAAGTTTTTACATCAGAGAAAGAGGTGGACTGCAAATCATTACTTTCCGAATACAGCAAGCCTCAATTCCAAAATGTGTGATCTGAGTGAAGCCAGCAAGTGTGAAGATGCAGGCTTTAAATTTCAGCTCCTCCCTCACTTCTTCTGAAGCTGTTTCTTCCTCTCCATTGATCATACAAACTTTAGATGTACTTTCCAATGTGGAGCAAGACTACCAGCCTTCTACTTAGATTTTGTATTTAGCCCAACAGGTTGTGAACACAAGTAAATAACAATTGCTTGGAGTAGGGAAATTTAGGATCTTCAAGATTTCTATTACTGGAAAAGTCTAAATATAATTCAAGGTCTCTGGGTTGCAGCTTTTTAACAGATGCTCAAAATGCTGCTGCCATGGTTTCTGGATATCCCGCTGGAAGTCACTCCATTCCTTTTTGTAAAACTGCACACAGTATGAGGCAGACTGTCAATTAAAATTCAGCCTGTAGGGGCAGGAAAGTGCAAATTTTGTTCAGAAGTCTCAGAAATGTGCAGGGTTTTTTGCAAGTATAGTCCAAAAACAGACAAAACAAGAGACCCATCCTATGCAAAGTTACTCTATTCTAAGACAATTGAAATTAGTGGACTTAAACTGGAGAAACCTTGCATAGGATGGTCTTTATATACTTACAGTGTATTCTCCTTATGTAATATATATGATATTTCCATTGTTTGTAGTCTCCCAGACTTGCTAATTCTGTGATTGGTTTAAAAACTGGATGACTTGATAAAGAAAACAAAATATAGAACTAGAGCTTTGTTAATAAAAATCAAATAAAGTGTAATTGAATATATGCATAAATAGTAGATTGTAATAGCAAGGATAAATACAGCAGCATGCTATTCTTTAAACAACACAATGTAGCATAATAATACAGAGCAACCAAAGTTAAGTTCTGCTAGAATTCTAACAAAAATATAGATTATACATTTCTCTGCATGGAAATTATGAGGGTTTCTTTTTACATTATTTTATATAACTTTATACAAAACATTGGAAAATGTTGGCACATCATATAAGCTACAATCATGGTCATTTTAGCAGAAAAATTAGAAAGAGTTAGCGTCTAATAGTGAAATAAGGTTATGATTGTATATGCCAGTGGTCTGAATAAAAATTTAATACTTAGCTGCTGTCCAAAATTAATCATGATATTTAAAACTAATGGCACAGTTTGCTAGAAAAGTTTCCTACACAAACATTATCAAAAATGAACTGAGGGTTATAAGCATAAGCATGGTTGAAATCCTGCACAATTCCCAATCCATTTGATAATGAAGTTTGTGCAAATGACTCTCCCAAAACAGTTTTGCCAATAAGATCTAAAAGAATACAAAAATGTTTGTGCTTGGGTACCTGTAGCATAAACTTCATACTTTAAAAATAAATGGAAAATGGCCACTGAATGTTTTCCTTAACACTATTAAAATGAAGTGTGCCTTATTAGGGCTAAATAATTTAATTTAAAAAGTTATGTATAATTAGCTCTGTTGTCCTTTTGTAAGCAGCGTACGTCAAATAATGGTACAATTGTGGGATGTCAACATTACTGGATTCTGTGTGATCTTGCGTTCTTAATGTCAAAGTCAGTATGTTATGCATAATTGCTATGGCTGCAATGATAAGGTTTCCTGTCTCCCTGAGACAGACAATGCATGTGCAGCTGTTTCCCTTCTAGAGAGAGACGAGGAGACCTCTGCATGGGTGTGGATTTTTAAAATATGGCTCATGAGTATAAGGGTATTATTTTACATTTATGGCTCATATGTATAAGCATCTTTAATACTTTGCTCCTAAAATCTGTTCCACCAGCAAATTATGTATTCTAAGAAGAAGAAGAAAAAAGTTTGGATTTATATCCCCCCTTTCTCTCCTGTAAGGAGACTCAAAGGGGCTTACAATCACCTTTTCCCTTCTCCCCCTCTACAACAAACACCCTGTAAGGTGGGTGGGCCTGAGAGATCTCCGAAGAATTGTGACTAGCCAATGGTCACTAAGCTGGCATGTGTTGGAGTGCTCAAGCTTATCTGGTTCACCAGATAAGCCTCCACAGCTCAAGTGCCAGAGCGGGGAATCAAACCCGGTTCTCCAGATTGGAGTGCACCTGCTCTTAACCACTGAACCACGCTGGCTCTCCAAGCATGTATACTAAGAAAACAATGTTGTGCTGCTGAAAGTAGGCAGTTCAGAACTATTTCTTGTATAAATTTTCATAATATGGCTCACTAAGGATGTCAGTCTTTATGTAGGACCTGGGGATCCCTCAGAATTACAGCTCATCTCCAGACTACAAAGATCAGTTCCTCTGGAGAAAATGGATGCCTTGGAGGATGGATTCTATGACATTTTACACACACACACCCTGCCCCAGAGGTCCCTGTACTCCCCAGTACAGTACTCCCCAAATCTCTAGGAGTTTCTCAGTCTGGATCTGGCAAAACCCGCCCCCAGGTCCCCTGCCAGTGGCAACCTGGTAACCCTCACCTGTCACCTGTTAGCTCACTGTCACCTGTTAGATGGCAAAGAAAAGTTTGGATTGAATCGCATTTTTGAATAGTAATGTTTCCTACTATTAACTTTATAAAACAAGCAAAAACAGATACATGAAGGTGCTTCTTATGTACCCAGGTACTGAGCACAGTGAGGATCCAATTTTCCAGAGCCTTCAATTGTGGGCACATACCTATTGTGCAAACAAACTGTTCCCTGACATGGAAGTCCAAAGGGAAACCTGATAATAAAGGCACAAGCAGATTTAGAGAAGATTGTGTGCAAATGAAACAGAACAAAGTTTGACATTATTGTGTGACATAACTGTTCTTACATTCAGAAAATGTTAATCATCTTAACAAACACAAGTTTAATTTGTTGCTTTTTCCTAACATCCCCCCGCCAATCATGTTTTGTTAGAGCTAATGGCTGCTTGTATAAAATTGTCACTCCAGCTAAACATGTTTTTAAGACTATGCTGCCCCCATATATGGGATTCATATGCATGACAAATTTTGGCTTGCAAACAAAATTATACCAATTGCTGATTACAACAGTTTTATAAAACTACCTTTAAAAGTACCTGTTGTGCTGCAAAAAAGACAGTAATTCTATAAAGCATTCATTGGTCTCTAGATTATCTTTATAAAAGCAAACATTTGCTGAATTTAGTATTTAAAAATGAGAAACTATTTTCTCCTTGCTGCCCAGTTGGTCACTTCATTGTGAAGGATATTCTGTCCCACTTGGGTCCATACCAGTGAATGGTTCACAGTGAGTGGTAGGCTATGTTGTCCCATTTTTTTCTCTTCAGCTTCCATTGTTGTTCTCTGGAGGCAGCCTGAGGCTTCTACATTTTAATTCATCTAATGTTTTCCAGTGTTTGTAATTACTTGTCAAGTGCTGCATCAGAGCAGGTAGGTGTGCAAATGCTGAAAGAGAAAGAAGCAGTGCCATTCTGCAAAAAGCTGAAATGTACAGTGTAAATGTCAGGAAACACTCCTTACTATTCACTTTTTCTGTTCATCTGCAATTGAGTGAAAATGGAATTGTAACTGTGATTCCACTCAGCACTTGATGTATGCTAATAACAGTCCTATAATCTCCATCCCCATATGCAAGATCTTAAGTACAACACCCCGTTAAGTGACAAAAGAAGTGTCTTGGAACTACTCCTTCAATCAGAAGTCTCCCAGTTTAAAGCAGCTTTTGACTCTCCAAACAGTTTATTGAATCTGGTGTTTGATTCTTGAATTGTTTTCCTCTCACATTAGTGTGTGTTTGAGGAAAACTGAACATATAGTTTCAAAATTAAGGTCAAACTTGAGAGACTAGTGGGCAAAGAGACCAGATGTCCAAAATCTGGAAGAAGGTGATGAAATAAGAAGGAATGCTGGGAGAATTGTATGAAATTGGAAAGGGATGGGAGTTGGGTTAGATTGTTCATATACAAGAAAGAACAACCTTCCAAAAAAAAACACCCCTGCAACTGAAAAAATGCATTTGGACAGCCCAATCCAGAGTCACTGGTGGCCGGGCATAGTGATGCCACCCCACTGCCTCCAGAGCAGGGGCGTAACGAGGCAGCCCTGGGCAAACTGTAGCCCTGGGCAAAACCTGAGTTGGATGCCCCCGGCGGCCACTCCACCACGACCAAATTTCTTTTTGCACCAGGACATTGGTGCCTGCAGGGGGTGCATTTTTAGACATATCAGCACCAAAATTTCAGCATATCATCAGGAGACTGTCCTTATGCTACCCCCCCAAGTTTGGTGAGGTTTGGTTCAAGGAGTCCAAAGTTATGGACTCCCAAAGGGGGTGCCCCATCCCCCATTGTTTCCAATGGGAGCTAATAGGAGATGGGGGCTACAGTTTTGAGGGTCCATAACTTTGGCCCCTCTGAACCAAACTGCACCAAACTTGTGGGGTGCCATCATCTCCAGATGATACCCTGAAATTTTGGTGCTGATACATCCAAAAATGCACTCCCTGCAGGAACATCCTAGAAATTTGCCCAAGAATCTTTGTTCTGCATTGAGTTTTCTGCATTGCTGTCAATGGGGGTTGCAGGCTGTGGGGGCACATTTCTGAAGGCACAGTCTCAAAACTTTCAGGGTCTCATCAGGAGACTGCTCTAATGATACCCCCCAAATTTGGTGCAATTTGGTTCTGGGGGGCCAAAGTTATGGATCCTCAAAACTGTAGCCCCCAATCTCCTATTAGCTCCCATTGGAAACAATGGGGGATAGGGGCACCCCCTTTGGGAGTCCATAACTTTGGACTCCCTGAACCAAACCTCACCAAACTTGGGGGGTAGCATAAGGACAGTCTCCTGATGATACGCTGAAATTTTGGTGCCGCTAGCCTAAAAACTGCGCCTCCTGCAGGCCAAAAATGGAAAACCACTAAAATACCCAAAAACAAACCCAGCATTTTGATGCCCCCCACAAGGTGATGCCCTGGGCAGCTGCCCACCTTGCCCAATGGGCATTACGCCAGTGCTCCAGAGGGCTTTCCAGTGGCACAGGGAGAAAGAAAAAGCCCCCAACTCCCTTGCTTCTGGAAAGCCCTCCATAGGGTTTAATGGACCAAGGCCAGTCCAAGACCTGGGCTGTGTAGCACAACTAGCTGCAAACCAGGGGGTAGAAGTCAACTGACGTCAGCTCCAACCCTGGAAACAATCTAGCCCGCCCCCACTACACCTACTAAAAATAGTAAACTTGTGCTGTGCTTTCAATAGAGTAGTATTTAGGACAATTTCTATGCTTTCAAGAGAGCAGGGTCATTTCTATTGTTTACTATAGATGTCATGCAACAGCAACCTAAAGCTATCATTGGGATACTGTATGTTACAGTTAAATCAGCAGAGTGGCTCACCCTTCAAGTGAGTGTGAAATGTGATTAGGCTCTATTTTAAAACGTGCATTCACCATCAACCTATTAAACCACCAGTAGCGAGTGATCCTCAGGTGTGGTTTCTGCCCAGCTGTGTTCTTTGTACCAGGTTTATGTGTCTGTTTGAATCTGGTTAGATAGAATCGTACTAGCATATGTTATTCCTATTTTGTGGGAGCATTACAGAATTAATTCCACAACTATAAAAAGTGGAACTTCTTACCATCCCAAGCATCAAACATGTCCATGATGAAGTAATCAATGAAGGATATCTGAGACTTAGGAATGCTACATGTGTTTCGGTCAAATACTGGCATAACAACTGGTAGTCCTTGCCTTTTTTCTTCATCAGTCTATAGAAAACAAAATTAATTTTAGCAGAACTGCACAAGCGAAGTAAGACATTTGGTGAGAAGAATACAGCTATCCCATTGCCTAATTAGCCATTGTGTTAGAAACTGGCCAGTGCACAGTCCATTGGTTTGGCTCATTCTTGGCAGTACAAAAAAAAAATCCTTAACTAAAATGGGGGTCATGGTGCTATTCTAATTTTTACACAAAAATTGTGATTCAAGCCAAACTATGCACAAAAGGTTTCACAGGATTTCTTTGCCATCTTTCACACACTGATATCAATATCAGTGGTTGTGTTTTTAAATGTATGTTAGCTGCCCTATGCTAACCTTGGCTGAGGAGGGCAGGATATAAATAAAATAAATAAATAAAGCTCAGGTCCCAGGAATGAGACCTAGATCACAGTTTCAGCCTCTGCCATGAAGAAGAGGAGTTTGGATTTATACCCTACTTTTCTCAACCATTAGGAATCTCAAAGTGGTTACAAACGTCTTCCTTTCCTCTCCCCACAACAGACACTTTGTGAGGTAGGTAGGTCTCAGTGAAAGAACTGTGACAAGTCCATGGTCTCCCAGCAGGCTTCATGTGCAGGAGTGAGGAAACAAACTTGGATCACCAGATTAGAGTCTACCATTCATAACCAATACACACGCTGGCTCGTGGAAAGCAGCTTGGGCAGGGAAAGATAAGGAAATGTGATTGCAGGGTACTAGAGCACTATGTAGAACCCTGTGAGCAACAGATATTAAGGAAAAATAGAAATATCACATTCTAAAGTAGCTTGTTGGGTATTCTGGCTATGGACCTTTTGTTAGATGCAAAAGGACACTTCCTACATCCATTGTGTGCAACGGCTTTAAGATAGACTGTAATGAACTTGGTATGTCTAAGGCAGAAAAACTCAAGGGGTTAAAGACAAAACTCAGAATATTAAGTACTCCATTTTCCAGAATAAGTGATTCTTTATATTTGCATCCTCACCTACTGTTGGAAGATAGACGGAAAAGTATTATAATATTCTATTTAATTTGGCAAACTTTTGCTAACTGTATGTTTGGTCTAAGTTGTATGTTGCTCTCTATTATTCAGTTCCAGAACAAACAAACTTCCATACCTGTGCAAAATATTCTTCTGAAATCCTGCCAGCCCATTCAATACAGAGTTCTAGAGGTCGACATGGATTTGCAACATCTGCGCATTTAATCATCATGCGCTTGATCAATGTTTGATTATCTGGAAAGTTCTTGAGACTGGTTGTGCAGCCACAGTCACTACCCTCACTCTGCAAAAAAAAAAAAAAAGTAGGGCAGTCTTACTTCTCACAGCCATTACAAGTTTTTAAATTATGCTATAATGTGACTGATTGTTCTTCACAACTGCCTGGTGTTCAGTGCTGAAAGCCATATGTTACGTTGAGTTGAGTGAAAAAGTTTTCTTCTTATTTGGACTTAACAAATATATAATTATCAACTACATATCTAATACCCCAATCTACTAATTGGACCCACATGACACAAAGGAAATTTTTCTCCAAACTTGGGGGATCTCCCAGATTTGCTGAAAAATATGAAAACGTTAAACAATTATATTGGGTTGGGGTTTTAACTCCCTCCCCAAAAATAATACAGCTGCTTGGACAAGCACAAATAACTTACATGAGCAGCTTCCTGGATCTTTCCAATCTGGGGCCCTGCTAGCTGCGGGGGGCCCTGCTGCCAATTGGGCAGGTTAGTTCCAGCAGCCCAAAAGCAGGACAAGGTAAGTTCAGGGGGGAGAAAGAGAGATGGGGGATTTAAAATAGAAAAGGGAAGAGGGGGAAATAAAGGGAGTGACTGACAGGATGAAAGGAGGAGAAACAGGATGGAAGATTGTTAGAGAAGAGGTGAGACAGAACGAAGCAAAGGTGGGGGGATGTGATGCACCCAGTGGTGGGATCCAAAAATTTTAATAACAGGTTCCGATGGTGGTGGGATTCAAACAGTGGCGCCGCCGCACACACGCACCTCCAGTCCCTGTTGGGCAGGGAGGTTGCTTTAGCCACCCCTTCTCGGCACTCAGAAAAAATTAGTAACCACTTCTAGAGACATGGTGAGAACTGGTTGGATCCCACCTCTGGATGCACCCTCCTCATAAGTTTCTTGCAGGTCCCCACATGTATATTCTAATAGCAAAGTCAGCCACATTTGGAGATACTCCAGAAATTTGGAGTAGAGAACAGACAAAAGATATCTTTCTACAAATGATGCCCTAGGTTTTCAGAAAAATCTGAAATCTTAAAATATGTATGTACATTGGTTTTTTTTAAAACCCAATAATGATAAAATAGAATAGAATAGAATAGAATAGAATAGAATAGAATAGAATAGAATAGAATAGAATAGAATAGAATAGAATCTTTATTGGCCAAGTGTGATTGGACACACAAGGAATTTGTCTCCGGTGCATATGCTCTCAGTGTACATAAAAGAAAAATACATTTGTCAAGAATCATAAGGTACAGCACTTAATGATTGTCATATAGGTCTAGTAAGCAATCAGGAAACAATCAGTAGTAGGAACAAATGTAGCTTTAAGAAATGGATTCCTTCAGCAGCTGTTGCTAGGTAAACATAGTATTCCAGGCTTAGTTTCTCTGAGGAGGTTTGGACAGGTTTTTTTGGCTTTTGAGGGAGGACTCAATGGAGCCAGACTTGGTAGCAACCTCTGGGTAACTTGATACCATCTGACTTGCCTGATTCTCACAGGCTGCCATCTACTGTTCAGCAGTAAATACCCTATGTTGTGAGGACAAAAAATGAGAAAAAATCCTGCTTTTGTTCCACTGTGCAGAAGGGGCAAAAGAAGTAAATAAATGAAGTAAATAAATTATAAACATAGATGAAAATGTGAGGTAGGTAAATGGTACCTTGGTTGGTGAGTGTGAAGGGGAGAATGAGGCAGGGAAAAGGGAGAAGATAAGGTGGTTTCCAGAAGGAAGGAAAGAGGAAATAATGATACAGGGAAAAAGGGATATAAGGAAAGGTAATGTATCTTCCCGCCCTACACAGATCCTGACCATCTGACTGCTGTTACAATACATATGAATAATGACCATAGTAAACAGTAAATACATCAACTGAAACAGGTAATCTTTTCCAGCTTATACTCCCGCTCCACTTACATTGGAAATACTTTCTTCTGAGGGCTTGATGATACTGTTCACAAACTTATTTACATGTTCAAAGTGTTTCGTCATTTCTGTTGCCAAAACCATGTCAATAATTGCCTGACGAAGAGTCCGATAATGATTTCTGGAAAATACAATGATGGTTAAGCTATAATTTCATAGGATATCTATTCACAGAACTGAATCTGTTTCTGGATCTCATTGTTAATACGTGTGTGTATGCTCTGTCAAGTCACAGCTGACTTATGGGCCTTTTCTGCACAGCCAGATTTGCAGGGCTGCATCAGCATGATTCATGCTGACGCCAGCTCTGGGGCCATTTGCACGAACAGCCCCACGGATTGCGCAGCTGGCAGAGCAGGCTCCGCACAGCTGCGCAGTTCCCAAAATGGCTTCTTACCATCTCCCTAGCCTCCGTCGCTCTGAGGAGGCCAGGGGATGTGCCCTCATGGCCAGAGCGACAGCTGCAGCGACAGAGGCCAGGAGGCGTGTCCCCTGGCCTCCTCAGAGCGATGGAAGCCAGGGAGAAGGTAAGGAGCTGTTTGGGGCTGGCGTAGGGAATACGCCAGCTTCCACCTGCTGCCGTATATATATATTTTCCAACTCAGATGTTCAAAGAATCTCTCCTAACTATATATATATATAGTTCCAACATGGAACTTCCAACAAGGTCCCATCTATGAATAGCCAGTTTAAAGATGGTTGATCTTTAAGAGGGGGGCTACACAGCCAAAGGGATAGAAAGTCCATGGGAACTTTATTTCCTGAGCAGCACATAGGCATGTGGTTTTGCTCTGTTCAATATGTACTCTACAACAATAATTACCTTTGAATGCCGACAACCCCAGCTACGTTTTATGACTGTGGGTTTCTTCTCACCGATGAATGCTCAGCAAGCACAATTAGACAACTGCCTACATTCCCTAATGTATCTTTTAACATTTTGGACAATTATGTGAATTTACAGGACTTCCACAATTTTTCAGAGATTTACAGTTTACATTTTATAAAATTTTGCAGGAGGCAGATTTCACACACAACACACATGTAATATCATCAGACCCTCTTTACAGGCTCAAAACATGGGAAATGGCTGAAGATGCTAACCTGCTGAGATTTTTGAAAATGTTGCATTTGTTGTCTTTTGCTGTGAGCTGGAATGCTAGAGCTGTATGGTGGCTTTCCAATACTGCAGTGTCATTGTAGAGAACAGCGAGCTCACTGCTTGCGTTACACAGGAACGAGTTGGTCCGGCCTGGATGATCCACATCGTGAACTGTGGCAGCAATTAATGCAGCTACTATGTCTAAGTGATCAAGGCTCCCCTACAAGAAAGCATTTTATTTACCAGTATTTATCAAAACATCTTTGGGCGAGTAGCAGTTAGGCATTTTAGAACCAGTGTGTTGCAGTAGTTAACTAATGTATTTATTGATCAAATTTATATTCCATCATTCCCTTGACCAGTGAAACTCGGGGTGGCTTAAAAAGAATTAAAATATAATTCAGTTGATAATCTTAAAAGCTGTAGTAATAACAACAACAACAACAATAAAAATGTAACACAATTTAAAGCCAACTGTATAAACTTGTTGAAACAAAGCTGCATGCAACAACCCAACAGTAAAATAATCTTGTGCAAACAATACAAGAATTGTAAGACATATGCAATGACTAGTTAAAAGCCTGTTGAAAGAACTAACAAGGGTGCATTCCGCACAGCATAATGTCTTTAGGACATTATAAAAAGATCCACTTTGGCATTTTGTGTTCCCACAGTGCAGGAGAACACAAGCTTTGTCAGCCAAAACATATCTTTTTTCCTGCCTCCTGAACAGATCTCTTGTCAGTTTGACAGTGGCACCTGCCATTTTGTGTGCCATAGTAGATTCTCCATGGAGATTCCCCACAAAAGTTTCCTCTGCTTGCAGCTCATCTGTTTGCTATGTCTTTGTAAAAAGTAGATGAATAAAGTTTGTTTAGTCTAGCAATCCCATATGCATGTCGTTTCCCCTTTTTTGGTTTGTTTTGAGGGGGAGGTCTGCAAAGCTACGGCAACATAAATATGCGCACACTGCAGTTTCTGTAATTGTGTTGTCACAGCTTTGCAGACCTCCCCCTCAAAACAGCCAATAGGTTTTTGGGCAGTGGGAAGGGGTGTGTTTTGTGCCTTTCCTGAGCTCCCCTCACTGCTATCTAATAAAAATAAAACATTATTATTTAAAACCAATCTTGCTACTCTTCCTTCCCTTTCTTCTCATAAGTATTCAAAAATTGAAGAAAGGGTAGTAATATACCAGAGATTGTACCTGAACTCTTTCTTTCCCCAGAAAGAATGCAGTAGCATGCAAGACATCAGCTGCGTGGGTGGAGTTATGGTAGGAATTGGAGGAATGATAGTTGGCTTCAATCACCTGGAACCAGGCTCGGAGTGTGACTTCTGAACAGTTTAAAGACTCACAGACACCAAAGCGGGCAAAAATTTTCATCCCTAGATAAACCAGTGGCCTGAAATACAGGTAGCAAGAAAATAGTAACCACGTTAGGATAGCCAGTCTCTATCCATCTATCCATGTTTTTGTCTTTGGCTGCATTCTCATGCCATGGTAGGCAGGTTTGTCCATTATTGGAACGGGCACCATTCGATGAAGTGCTTGTATATTTTCCTCACTCCTCCCAGGACAGATGAAGACTTCACTCAGACTCCAATTCACGATGACATCCAAATGGAAGCACCTGGGTGATCTGGAGATTCCTTCCATGTCACCCAGCTGCCTAAAATGAAATTAAACTGAGGTTTAGAATGTCACCTTGTGGACAAGAAAAGGCTCTAATTCAACCACTTGACCACAGCTGGATGTCATGGAGAATTAGGGATTGATTCAAGCCTTCCCAAACTATTCTGTGCATGAAGAAGGAATGGGAAGAAAAGGGTGCAAGTGGCAAGGGAAGCACATGAGCAAAGCAGGAAGATGTGTACATGCCAATCATGGACACACCTCTGCTTTTCATGATCCCTGAATGCAGCCTTTAAAGGAAGCCTTTGCTTATTAAATTATAACACCATCACTTTATTATAAGCAAAAATGCAAATCAATAACCTGAAAAGCTTGTAATCTAAATTGTTGCCATTAATAGACAAAAAAATGACTGGGAAAAGCAGGAACAGCAAGGCAAATAGGGAAGAGTAACTGCAAATGCAGATATATATTCTTGGGCTGTGTTATTTGAATGATATTTGCCAATGGGGTTTTTGAGGAGGATTCTGAAGAAAGTGAGGTAGGAGACATTATGCAGGTATACTTGGAGGAAATGCCCAACATACAGAGAGTTGGTCCATTATACCCAACTTACGTTAAACCAGATAGAAGCAAAACATATACAGAATAAAAAGGAAAAGGTATTCCTGGAAGTTGCAGAAGTTATACTCATTTCAAATATTATAGAGTAAGGCTAATGAAAACACGAATTACTCACACTCACAATTAATTACTCGCAGCAGTGGCGTAGTGGTTAAGAGCAGGTGCACTCTAATCTGTAGGAACCAGGTTTGATTCCCTGCTCTGCCGCTTGACCTGTGGAGGCTTATCTGGGGAATTCAGATTAGACTGTCCACTCCAACACACGTCAGCTGGGTGACCTTGGGCTAGTCACAGTTCTTCTGAGCTCTCTCAGCCCACCTACCTCACAGGGTGTTTGTTGGGGGTGGGGAGGGAATGGAAAGGGGATTGTCAGCCCCTTTGAGTCTCCTTACAGGGGATATAAATCCAACTCTTCTTCTTCTCCATCAACATTTGTCATTGTGGCAGGGACAGATTGATACATAAAAGCAAATTATTCATAGGTTTCTTTCATGAGACTACTACTTCAGTGACTACTCTCCTCTTCTATTTCTGTCTATCTACCAAGACAGAAAAGGCTTACCTTTTATGTGTGACAGCTTCCAATTCAAAAATATTAAAGTCCCAGCTCTCTTCGTTTTCTAATAGGTGTGCAATACAGGGTGGAACATCATTGATGAAAACAGGCACTGGGAGGTTACCGTGGCTCTGGTTCACATCTACGCAAATGAAAAACAAACTGGTTATAGTTATTCAAAGTTTTTGCACCACTCAATATTCAGCAAAAATTAAGACAGAGTCAAACAGATATGACCATGGTAGTTTCATGGTTAAAAATGGAACCACCCCAATCAAGCTGAGCTGGCAAGGCCCTGTATTTAGATGGTAGACCACCAAGGAAGTCCTAGGTCACTATGCAGAGGCAATGCAAACTACCTTTGAACGTCTTTTGTCTTGAAAATCCTATGCAGCCACGATAAATTGGCTACAACTGGACAGCATTTTCTACTACCATCATTTTATTTTATCATGTTTTTAATTTTTTTAGTGATATGTGTTTGTTTAATTTTTATGGTGTTTATGATGGGGCTTTATTAGTATGTTTCTAATCTGTTGGTTGTGTTGGTGGCCCTGATGAGTGAAGAAAGATGGGGTTTAAATTTTGGAAATAAAATAAAACAACTTACTTTTAGAAAATACATACTCATTTCCCGACAACCTTCTCAAGCCATCCTACAACAAAGCAAAATGGTATAATCTGTGATAGGTTTTATATGGTAAAGAAAAAGGTAGGAAAATGCACTTTCAAAAGCTGAAGCAGAAAAGTGCTGAGACATCCAGAATAAATATAACAATCCAAAGTGCTACTAAATTTATCAACTTTGAGATTTTAATACTGTGTTTCAAAATATTGTAGAACCATATATAGTTCTTTCTTATATAAATACTCTGTTTCTGGAAAACTGTAGTCTATTGATTCTATTAATAAAATCAAATACATTCTGTAGAGAATATAATGCAATTTTTGGACTGTCCAATATCTAATCACTATTTTACAAAAATAAAGTCAAACTTCCCTGATGTCTGATGTTCAACAAACTTGGTATTCTTTTCTGGGTACCCTTCCTTTTGCTGTTGTTTCACACATTCTAAAACGTACAGGAAACTTTATATAGCTGTTATGTACCAGGCCTTGAGAACTTGGGATAGCCCAATTCAGAGCCCCCAGCAGCCAGGGACAGAACCACAGAAGTGCTGACCCACTGAAGAAAAAGTCAAACCACCTCCCCAGACGCTGGAAAGCCCTCCATAGGGCTTAATAGACTTTTGGTGGTGTAAGTCCAAGACCCCGGCAACAACACAACTAGCGCAAACCCAGGGTGGAAGCTAATATTAGCTCCGCCCCCTGTTAATGCCCTTCCCTCCACATGCAGATGTCTGGTTAGGAAGTCAATGCAGCTCTTCCAGTTTTCATCACCACAGAGCTGAGGGGTGGCTGGCTGCCAACACCTTTACTCCCTCCACTAGAAAAGCTCCTTGTGCCGGCAGAGGGGGCAAATGCGGCAGTGCAGTCCTGTGCCTCCTCTACAGGTGGATTCCCTTCCCCCCCATCTGGATTGGGTCATAAACTGGAACTAGGATCCAGTTTCTAGAATTAGACAGAAGCAATACTGAATTTTTGAGCAAAAGCGAGGAAGTAGCTACCAAGTATTGTCAAAGGCTTTAGTGGCCAGAATTGACTGACTGTTGTGGGTTTTCTAGGTTCATCATCATGTAAACAGAGGTTCAAGCTTTACAATTCTTCCCTTTGTACAGGCTACTATTTTCTCCCACAATTTTTTCTGTTTACTTTTGTTGCACTGTATCCAGGAATGTCATAAATAAATTAAGAAACTGAAATAAAATGCAATTAAGAGATGTAGGCTTTGAGCAGAAGCTCAGGGCTATTGTTACCAG
Source organism: Sphaerodactylus townsendi (assembly GCF_021028975.2). Classification (NCBI taxonomy): domain Eukaryota; kingdom Metazoa; phylum Chordata; class Lepidosauria; order Squamata; family Sphaerodactylidae; genus Sphaerodactylus; species Sphaerodactylus townsendi. The sequence continues at coordinate 36,002,548 of NC_059431.1, forward strand.
TTTTCCTTCATGTATGAAAAGCCATGTGAAGATGTGTATATCATCATTTGTGAAAACTCACACTAGTGTCTGTTTTCTTGTGAAAATCCTGAGGTATGAACGCAATTCTGGGGTATGTGATCCAAACAGTGAACCTTTCTTGCAGCAGGTTTACTGAAATGGCATGGAGCCAGGCCTGGAGTGGGAAGTTGAAATGGCCCTAGAGCAAGATAGAGTGGTCCCCGCAGGGCTAAGAAAGGCTACTGGGACTTGGCTATGTTTGCTCCAGGTTGCCAGCAGCTCCCCAGAGCAGTGGCCCATCGGCTCCATCCCTCTGTAAGTTAATTGGCCAGTCTGCCCTTGTCTGGAGCTATGCTCTGAAGGTGACACTTGAGTTAACCATCTTGTTTTGCTTTATAGTAGATGATGATCTGGAGCAACAGAGCCACTTGCTTTAAGTGGAAAAATGGAGTTTGGTTCTCAATCAGAAGAATGTGCATTTTCAACAGGTAGTTCTATATTGTTTAGTGAAATTGATTGCTTGAATATTGCCTTTGTACTCACAGTCATCAAACCTCCAACAAGATCACTAGTGTGAGGATCTTCATCTTTGGTACCTAGTTGAGGAGAGTAAAGCTCTGTTGTCCGTAAGATTTCCAAAACTCTGTCTAAGGCCTCTGCAACAGTCACAGGACTGTTCTCTTGAGCTGAATTGATTATATTAATAACCTGTAGAGTTACAAAGAAGATAACTGCATTGTATATAAAAATCCCATTGCTGATTTTAGACATTTCTTATATATAAGAAGAATGTAAAAAGGCTGCAAACTGTTAAAGTCGGTTATTGCTTTAGTTCTACATTGTAAGCTGCTTTGGGCAGATTCCCTGGAGAGTCAGCATAAGAATTTTCCAAGCAAGCAAACAAACAAACAATCTAATTCTTATACACAGCTTTGAGTTCCACCTGAGAAGAAAAACAATGTATAATTTTCAATAAGAAAATATTGAAATCATTTCTATCCTTTCTGAAGATATTGAAAATGTGAGAAAATCTAAAATTTAACAAAGTAATGCTATTATTATTAGAGAAAAAGGCCATATTAATATTTTCTTTTCTATATCAGTGAGAAGCAAAAAAGCTATACCTTTTCCCAAACAAACAAAAAAGACAGGAGAAGTGTGAATTAATACACTACATCTTCCTGGATCTTTTTGTGGAGGAATGTTCTGTTGAAGCCTAGTGCTGCCCCCCCCCCCCCCCTGCCGCCCCCGGATTCTCTTTTAAGGCTAGAGAATCGTATTTAAGCGCCAACTTTGTCAAAACCATTATCTTTCGCAATGTACACATAGCACTTTAATAAAAGAGCATTTATAGTGCTCCAGATGGCTGTCAGCATCACTTTCATTTTCTTACAGCTGCCCACCCCCTTTTGTTTCAGTGGGCGTAACTGTAAGAAAATATCAGTTGCCTGTTTCCTGTGAGTTTACTGTCAAAGATATATGAAAAATAAATAGCACTGCCACCATTTATGCACTTGGCAAGCAACATTCAAATTTCCCTAGCTTCAACATGTTCACTACTTTTATCTTTCTGTTGCTAAGAAAGTGCAGAAAACATATTAGGTATGTTCACATGTAGTAATAAACTATGAGTTGGATGTCATGGCTTTCTGCATGTGCAACAGTAATTGAGCAAAATAAAGTCTGTATTCTGTATTCCACTAAGTGTAAGCTATTGTACAACGTTCCTTTCTATGTGTGGAAAACACAGCCAAGGTATTTGATTGAGTCAATACTGTATATACCCTTCTGTTTGGTGGGCGTTCTTCAGGAAGTCACAGCTCTCCATTTTATCATGGCCCCCAGAGAGGTGACTTGGAAGCAGATTGAAGTTGGAAATTGTTTAAATGCTTTTCTGTATTATAAAAATGCACTTTGCACAGTACTTGTGATTAATTACTAACTTTTATAGAATGAATAAACACATGAGGCAGCACCAATATATGACTACACAATGGCACAGCTATATGCACACGTTCTGTGAACATTTAGAGTTGCAGATGATTTGCAAGATGGAAGCATTACCTGAAAAATGTACCACTGTCTTTTCCTTAGATGAAAATGTATACTAACTACAAATTCATAAGTGAAGTGGTCAAAGATAACTCTTCTGGCTGAAAAAATTCAGGACCTCCTCTTCCTTAAGCCATCTGATATGTCTTGCTATGCCGAGTCTTTCAACAGCTCTGTGCATGGAAACAACCTTAGAAAATATTTTACTCCTACCTTTGTAATTGGAGCTTCTATCGTCATGGAGTGAATTTTTGCCACAGATGAATACCGACGAGTCTGTAAGCTTGGGGCTGCCATTAAACATAAATGTTTGTTTTTGAGAGCAAATAAAAACTGTATTTTAATACAATGATTAGGTCCTATAAATCCAAGCACTTATTTGAAAACGAAGGTTGTAAGACATGAAACCCCCCCCCCCACACACACACACATAGAAAACGTAGAGGACCAAAGGCAACATTTTCTTATGAGAGCCATAAGAACATTTTCTTATGAGAGATTTAGGAGGAGGAGAGGGCTACCACTTAACAGTGGGACCCCAAATATCTTTGTCCCCAAAGCAGCTTCTGGCCCTGATTTGATCTCAGCCAGTGTCCTACCTAACCAGGGAATTATAAATGGTTTACCACCAAGAAGTGATCTGCAAAATTTTGTCCATTGTTCATTTCATTCCTTATTTTCTCTTCTTTGCTACAGTTCAGGTAGTATAGAGCTAATTGTCATAAAAGCCTTAAAAGCCAAAAAAAGCCATAAAAGCCAAATTGTCATAAAAGCCAACAAATCACATGCCATCCCCTAGGATTTTAGCAATAAGAAAGACTTCTGATTGTTGCAAGATTTCTGGCTTTGTAACAGCATATATTTTCTTACCATCACTGCTTCGAGAAGTTATTGATTTGACATCGATGGATTCTTTTCTCCTGTTCTTGCATCTGAAGGCGTGAGATTCTATAAATATTACAGGAAGCATTTTAAAGTGGTGTCGCACCTACATATGCTCTGGATTAACAATGCAAATCTTAATTCTCTCACTTTCACAGCCAAAGAATTTTATAGCAGAACATATCATGATCTATCTATGATCACAAAGCAGGGTGGGCGAACCTACTATAAAAAGAAAAACAATTTTCCTTTAGTTCTGAACCTTAAAGATTATCTATGTTGTTCTTAATTTGATATGATAGTAATGCACAGGAATCACAGGAATAACTCTATTCTCCTTTGCAGCTGTTCATTATACAAATCAAAACTGTCAGGATTCAAGATGGCTGCTTCTATATAACTACTGTAATTTGTGCACCATGATCAATGGAACTCACTGATCTCATAGGAATTATTAATCCTCTGCATAATGAGTTGCTCTCACAACAGAACACTTTTGTACTTCTTAGTCATTTCTGAGATCAGCTGCAAGTGAAATTAAAATGCCGCTTAAGATGGTGCAAAAGTCCTGTCCCTATGGGTAAAACTCTATTACACACTTACCTGAAAGCAAGTCTCATTCATAAAGATTCTGTTTCTCTCTGCAGCTATCCGTTTATATCATATTCTTTGGCTTTTATTGTTTCTTTGGTTTCTTTCCTTAATTAATTATCCCCTGCTCTCTTACACTTACATTTCTGTATTGATGCTTAATTACTGTTTCTTGGGAGGGAGTTTAATTAACACTTTTCTGTTTGCAGTCAAAGTACTGCTCATTAATTTTTATTTTTCATAACTGCAATTTTGTAATTTTTTAAATTCCTGTGATTGCAATTAGGAAAATTAAAAACAAATCTGCGAGCAATCACTTTCACTGCAAAGGAAAAACAATAATTAAATCATGTCTGCAACCATGGATCAAGGACTCATAATTAAGGATTGCTCTAGGATTGCTGTGGTCAGTGTGACTGAAAGGAAGGAACCAATGCAGTGAAAAAGAACCAGCTAAACAAAAAATGTGCAATCTCAACCGTCCTCGGGGTGGTTTTTTTGCATGATTTTTGAAATCCTCTCTCTCTTCCAGTCTGTTCAAATGATATGTATCACTGCACAGGCAAGGCCGGCTCAAACAATGTTGACTGAGTTTATTAAGGATCTCAAGACTGCCTTCTGCTTCACACTACAAGAAGAACAGGTACACAGAGGTTTATAAAATGATGCATGGGGAACAGAAAGTGGATAGAAGAATATTTTCTCTCTTTCTAATAATCTTAGAAGTTAGGGGCGTGAAGTGAAGTTGATGTACAGGACAAATGAAAGGAAATACTTATTTACTCAATGTTTAATTGAATTGTGGACTTCACTACCAGCAGACATAGTGATGGCCACAAGCAGAGATGGCTTTAAAAGATGGTTAGACAAATTCAATGGCTGCTAGTCATGGTGAGTTAATGGAACCTTCACATTCAGTGCTAACAGGCAACATCACTGACGGTCTTGGCATCTATGCCCTGTTTGTTGGCCCTCCAGAGCAAGTGATTGGTCACAGGATGTTGGCCTAGCTAAACCAGAGCAAGTGGTTGGTCAACAGGATGTTGGCCTAGCTAAACCATCAGTTTAATCCAGCAGGGCCCTTCTTTATGTTCTAAGCAGTTTGTCATGTGAACAATTTCCAAGCAATAGGAAATACTGTCACACAGAAGGGTTTCTCAACTGTCTCTATGGGGGTGCCATTCAGAACAAAAGCAGGTTCTTCATTTTCCACTGAGGCCATATAAGGAAAAACATTTTCTTACCTGAATGAAACTGATCTCCTGAGCACTTCCCATCATGATGAATCTTGTAGCTCTGGTATCACATGAAAAGGGGAAAAGAGAAACAAACACATAAACCTTTGACTGCTAAAACTGAACTCCACAGATACTCATATATCTACAAATTGCATACGATGTGTGTATATATACTTCCTGTGCCTCCATTTGGCATAAAAACCATTTGACTATCTCCACAACCAAGAGGTAGTTATTTTTTTTCATTTCTCTGAACAATGAGTCCCATGTAATTGTAAAAGATGCATAATTTTCAACCACTTTGGATATTCCCCTTCACAGTGACAGCTGCACACAAAAGTGACACCCTTGAACTTGGTTCGAACAACTGGCAGGGGAGAAGGGCTGAATCCACTCATGGGAGTGGCACGCAGCTGTGCCACTGGATTTGCCCTCCCCAGAGCAGTTGCCCCAGTGGAGGGGTGGTTCCTCTGGTGTGCGGCTGTTGCAGACCTCCCCAGTACTGGACATGGCGCTGGACACTTTGCCAGTAATTCAGGACCCCTGCCTTTTCCCTGTCTGCTCCTTGCTTCTAGTATGTAAACTGCCTGGACCAGCTGTTGCCCCCTCCCTCAACAACTGGATTAGGAGGGCAGCTCTTTCTCTAACATAATGAGAAACTGAAACTGATTTTAAATCAGAATTATTTGACTATAATGTAATCACTGGACCAACTGAAATGTTCTTCATATAAAAATCTGACGAACTTTGCATGGATTCGTAGGTGTTTACCTTCAGGAAAAATAAGCAATCAGTTTTAAGGTACTGGCAAAAGCTGTTAGTTTAGAGCTCTCCCATGTTTAGAGACTCGCGGTTCTGTTTGGCTGCCTGCTGGGTGTACCGCTCATGGGAAGTGCCAGGTGCTTGATTTCTGCCGACTAACTTGTTCTGATTTGTTCTGGCAGGTTGAGTGATGACCCTTTTGCACAGATCATATGTATTTGGAAGGGAAAGGGTCTTGTTGCCGGATCCCTCCTGGCCTTTGCCTGTGTTATGCTGGCGGCCTGGGCCTCAGATTTATGCTGTCAAAAAGGCAGCGTAAGTCCATTCAGCCCCATTGGGGCTTCTCAGTGGTGGGGAGACTTTTTTTTTTTACTGTTCAGGCCTCCCCACACCTCTGGGAAGACTCCATGAGAGCGGCAGGGCAGCCTCACTGTGGTGCTGCAGCCGGCCACAGCTAAGTTTAGATGGGGCTTTAAAAGCGTATCTCACTTGCCGAAATTTTCAAAATAACCTGACAACATTCAGATTTAGAATTTATACTCTCTCTCTCTCTCTCTCTCTCTTTGTTGCTATGGAAGAAAATTGTTAATAAAATTGGCAGTTTATATACCATAAAGTGAACATGGTACCTGTTTGTTGCCTTCGTTGGTGCAACACAGCTTCTTGATGGATACAAAATGTCTGATTTTCCTAGTAATATAAAATAATCCATGGTTACTAATAGACAGAACAAGAATGGAAATAGTGATTAAATTAACTTGCAATTAGCCGTTTGTAAAAAAAAAAACTCGATGGCTTTTCTTTTTTTAAAAAAAAATTCAGGATTCCATCTAGTTACTTCCTTTCACTAAATAAGGTCTCTTCCTCTGAAAGAGTAAGGTCTTTCTGATCCTCACTTTGCAGAAAGAAATAATGGATCCAACCCAATATAAATAGTTATATAGTTTATCCCAGGGCCAGAGCTAGGGGGAAACGTGCCCCTGCCACATCCCCGCCTGCCCAGGAACGCCCTGCCACACCCCCAGAACATCCCTGCCATGCCCCCACCATGCCCCTGCACCAGAGTATGCCCAGTGCATCACGCACACCTCCGCCCCCTTGGCGCTATGCCACTGGTTTATCCTGTGCTCAATAACATTCCCATTTTTTGATGGGTTTCCTTACTTGTAAACATTCCATGAATCTGAGAAATCTCTTTAACTTCAACCAATCAGGAAGTATACTGGTTAGCTCACTTGAATTCCCCTACCCCTTCTCCAAAGCCAAAGAAAAAGAAACCTTGTTTTTGTTGAAGGCTATAATAAGCCAGAATCTGCCCCTAAACTATGCTCACTACATTCATTTTCTGCTAGGGTACTGTGAGTGTCATGCCTTGTAGCAATCAGCCCTGCCTTGAAAATTCCTGTGTACACTTCTGGTCATTTCACCTAGCTACAGAAGTCTTCCCATTCTCAGCTCATGTTACATGCCTCTGCCTCTTGGAAAGCTCTTCCCTTGCATTTACATTATATATTATTGGCTTTCCAGATGTTTGGGACTCTTGCTGAGGAGCTAGATTTCTGGAACCTACTTGGATAGGCACAAGTCCTGCTTCACCATCTCATTCTATCTCTTAGGCCTCTTCTTGCTCTTTCTTGAGTGATTCTTATTGCAGAGCATGTGTAAGTGTTTGGAACAGTTGTATCTCAACATGGACTCAATGACACAGTTCCAAATATTTAAGAAGCACTTCAGTTTTCTTAAGAGGGGAAACAGCATACACTGATTCACACTTCTGCTGAAGCCTACTCAGCCCCACAAAATTGTTCCTGAGGTTAGCAGATTCTCAGGAAGAGCACAAAGGACAAAGCTGGGGTCTTCTGTGGAAGGAGGAAATTGACAGAAATTGTTAACCCTGCTTCAGAAAGCTTCAGTGCCCTTAAGGCTTCTGGGTGTGTGGTCAGATACATGCCATTATTGTGTCTCACTGAATGTGCTAATCAGTTGTCTCAGGATCTTAGTACTTAATTCAGACTTGCACTAGGAACTTTGTTAAACGACAACAACAATCTTTTCATAGCCATCTGAGTGTATGATTGTCCCAATTGGACACATTCTTTTAAACCAGGAATATAGCCTAAACGAGGAATTCCTAGGAGTGAGAAACAAGATGGTTTCCTTCCTTACACTTAGGCTTTCTAAGTGTGAAGCTGGAACCAAACAAGAAGGGTGGCACCATTCCCATTTTTGTCTATCTAGGATACATGTTCTTCCTAATCATACAAAGTAACAATTGCATTAAAATTATGATGTAATTGAGATTAGTGGAGTTGCACTGGTCATAATGGAACCTCCTAACTCTTTAGTCAATATGCAAGGAATTAGCAACATTTCTTCTTACACAATTAATGATTAAAACATGGAATTCACAAGCATGGATGAGCTTTAAAAGGGGATTAGGTAACTTCATGGAGGATCGGTCCATCGGTGGCTATTAGTCATGGTGACTAAAGGGAACCTCCACACTGAAAAGCAGTAAACCTTTGAATACTATTGCTAGGAGGCAACATGGGTGTAAGCCTCAGTGTATATATGCCCTGTCATTAGTCTTCCAGAATAATTGGTTAGCCATTGTGTGAAACAACATGTTGAACTACAAAGACCACTGGTTTGATCTAGCAATGCTGTTCCTATGTTTTATGTCCACATTAGTAACACAGTAGCATTTATGCATGCATGTATACTAAGTGAGACTGGTGTTTGTGTGTATGTTTAGTGTGTGCATACACATATATTAAGATAATTAGCTAAATAGATAACACATACATATGCATGAGTCTGCATAATTAAGGGAAAATACAGATGATTTTTTAGTTAACACATTTACCCTCCTTGGCCAGTCACAGGAGTTATCTTCACATGCTGTTGAATATTGTCTCCTGATTTCCTCCGTGCATAATAAACTCCTTGCCATTCCTAAATAATACAGCAATACACAAGGCAGAACACAATTCTGTTTTCAGAAACAACAAACCAAAGTGGATAGCATTTAAGATACTATATCCTACTGACACAGGTTCAAGTACACCAGTTTCCGAGTCTTTTAAAGATTCATAGCCATAATAAAGAATGGAACATGAAGAAATTTACAGTCGAATCTGAGGGGGAGGGGAATCTGTGGGCATTCTGTGGGCGTTCTAGGAGTTGGGGTCAACTATGGTTGGCCTCCAGTGCCCAGTTGGCCCCTGTGTGCCAGAGGAGCCCTTGTCGGAGATATGCCACAATTTTCGTGGCATATGTCTATTCTTCCCCATGGGAGATTCTTCCGTGAGCTTCCTTTTAAAACTTTTTTTGGGTTTCCCATGCTATAGGAAAGCCCTGTGGAGCGGGCAGGCCAGCATCAGAGTGGAGCTGTCCCAGGCTGCCAGCTCAGTCTGGATTGGGCTGTTAGTCCATCATGTTCTGTCACAAATTTCTAACCAAAAAAAATGAATTTATACTATCTTCGGGAGTCTTATAACACTTATCACATTTCTGCTCAAGCTAATTACTTATCCCACTTCCTTTAATTTAGGTAACATTTACTACATGGAAGGCAATATGAATAGGACTTTTTACATTTAGGTAACATTTACTACATGGAAGCCTCTTGAACAGAACTTTTAAAGCAAAGTAAATGCCAAAAAAAGAATACTGGTGAGATCAGATGAACAAGAAGTCACAATTTCCTATAACAACACTATCATGAACCTCGACTGGGTCCTTAACAGTGCAGTCCGGGGGAGGGGGGCAGGGTAGTTGCAGCCGGTCCAGGGACTGTGCAGCTGTGCCACCTCCTAGGAGGTTTGCTGCGCCACAACCAGCAAGCCAAATGCGATGCTCCCCTAACCTCTGAAAGACCCACTATGGAGCACAATGGGCTGAGCCTACCTTTTCGCTGGTGTAAGTCTGTGCTGGCAAATGTGAATTCAGGAAGCTGGTTAAAACTGGCTGCACCTTTGGGAACACCCCCTTCAGCACCGGCTTGGACTCCTGCAACGGAGGAGCCCTGGAATCATGGCTGTGTTGGTGCCAGAACACCCCCTTCAGCACCGGCTTGGACTCCTGCAACGGAGGAGCCCTGGAATCATGGCTGTGTTGGTGCCAGAGTGTTGCATGGCCATGCAGCTCCCCAATACCAGGATAAATGCTTTTTATGCCAGTATAAGTGGCATTTATGCCAGTGCTGGGATCACACTGCCTCCTCAGCATCCCCCCCCCTCCGCTCAGGACTGCACTGCTAGTCTATATTAACATGTTATGGATGCCAATGATAAATGGATTAGAACCAGGAACAATATGTCCCTTATTTTAGAAGTGGTCCACCCATGTCAGGCAGAACGCAGATATTTGCCTCGCCAATAGAATTCAGTTTCCAGATTCCATGCAAAAAAGCCAGGTTTTGTTTTAAGTCTCAGCTCTGCATATTTAAGATGCATAAATCTTCAAGTTCCACTTGCACAATGTGTTGCTTTATGCTGGCTGGTCTTAATCAAAGGTATTACACAGCTTCTGCTTTGGATTTGACAACAGATCAATATGGCTGCCTACCTTTTTAAAATCATAATCACTGGCATTACAAAAAATGTAATGGATAATGTCTTCTCCGTTCTCTAGAACAGATCTAAGATCTAGCTACCTGTATTTGCCAACAAAGCAACAGCTAAAATGAAGCGTTTTTAAAATCTGTAATGTACCAAAAAGGAACTGAGGAAGAACATTTTGAACTCCAAAACAAACCACAGCTTGATAATTTAAGGATACAGGAGGAATTGGGTCACCTACTTTTCCTCTTTTGATACATGTGTTGATTGTGTCCAGTAAGTCTGCACGGTTTTTGTCACTTTTTGGAAGTTCAGTGAGCTCCTTTCCTATTAGCTCTCCTTTTTGATAGCCCATCATTCGCTCAAAAGCTGGATTAACATACTGTAAAACAGCAAAGTCATGTCTACAAACAGGTAAAGCTCAAGCTTAGAAGTGCATCCAACCAGCATGTGCTGTGTTCAGTATCCAGCACGCATACTACATGCACATTTTATTGTAAAAAACCTCTCCCACTAGCTAATCAAAAAGCAAAGCAAAAACATAACAAAAGCCTAAAGAGATGATGACAGAATTGTGGGGCAATAGATAAAAATTCTGCCTTTTCCATACCTGAATAACATGATCATCACTAGTTATTTCTATAGCTTCATGACAGTGGTCTAGAGCTGTAAACACTGAATTGCAAGCCCTGGAATAAACAAATGATTATATACTGTTAATATTGATAACCACAACATCACAGAGTTATAGTAGTACATGGATCAGATAGAGGGAAAACACGGAAACACAGAAACCTTTTTTATTAAAAAGTCTTTCTTTTTGGAAGACATTGGTTCAATGAACCTGCTTTAATACATGTATTTATAGATAGAATACTTTATGGAAACTCCACTTGCAGTAAACTTGAAATAACTACAGCTGCACCCTTCCAAAAAACAAACAAACAAATAAATAACGGAAGACATGGATCCAAAGGATTTCCGTTGCCTAAAATGTTTCTACTGACGTTCCTTTACTTAACATTATCAAACACATTCTCATGTGAAACTTTCAGAATATCTTTAATTCCCACTGAAACTTTTCTTTTAAAGATGCATTACCTGGCAAACCATCTCTGAACCTCTCGTCTTGAAAATCCTACAGCATGCGCACGTGCACGTGCACGCGGCCGCACGCACACACACACACACACTCCAGATTCTCAAAACAGACATACACATACAACGGCTGTTCTAGCCTGCAAGTTCAAACTGTCAGATAAGCTATTATCTGTACACACCCTAATTACACAATATGCAAGTCCCACAGATAAAAGCATTTCCCATTGTGCATTATGAATCTGGTACTTCCTTTATATTTTTTTGCATATACTTTCACGTACCGTAGTTTGAATTGTGACCGTACCTCACCATATTCAATTTGAATCAGTTCATTGTAACATGCGATTATGCTGCTATTCTCCCAAAAAACCTGGGAAGGGGAGAAGAAAGAGAAACAGGATAAGAAATTAATACAATTGGTTTTAATCATTTGTGTATACTACTATTAAGTTCCCACTTAGAACCAAATGAAATGTTATATGCTTTTAATTAGTTTGGTTGGAATTCCTGAGACTTGACTCTCATTGTCCTCAGTCAGATGGATAAATCAGCCTTGTATTAAGTCATGCCATTGACTTGTGTAGCTCAGCATCACTTAGTGTAAGGAGGCAGATGACTTTCCTATCCCCGACTACCTGAGTTCCTTTTAACAGGTGATGCCAACTAATGAAGCTGGGGCTATAACCCCTTAGCTGTAGCACTTCCTGGCCCAGTACAATGTTCTTATGAGCACTTTGCAAGCAAATAATGTATGCCACAACCTAGTACACAAAAATAAAGCTTGTTTGTGGAATGTTCAAAATTTTTTAATAAGAATTCTGCTAATCACACAGTTTGACTGACATGCGCTTCTGGGAAATCACACATTGGATTTGCATAAGTGAGAGACTCTGATCTAAACATGGCAGAAGAAGCAGAACGGACTTAAATCATAGACTGCCACAATAATTATTAAACACAATTGGGGTGTGTGTGTCTCCAGTGTAAAGAGCAAAACAGACACGTGGAATGAGATGCTGCTGAATTCTTTCTCTGACTCCTGATTACCTTCTTGCTGTCAGTCCTCAGAAGTTATTTTCCCCGCAGCTGAGTTCTGATACCAAAAATGAGCCTGAAGGGATAAAATCACTGCAGGAAACAATATGAGGGGTGATACGTAATCAAAGATTCAGCACCCCCACCTATGTGCCCATTTTGTTCTTGAAATTAGAATCTCTTCTCCCTGCTTTATTGGAGAAGGCAATTGAAAAGGACAGATCGGCCATCATCCCATTCAGTCTTCATTGGAATCGACGTGTGATGGCAAGGAGCAGCAAGCACCTTTAGCTACAGTTCTGTCCCACTCAATACATGTGTCTTATGGTACAACCTGCCTGGGGGCTCTGTACTTTGTGTTTGTGCAAGAGTTGATGACCTTTGGTTTAATAAATGCCAGTGATCATCTGAAAGGTGGGCTCTAGGCCAAGGAAACACATTCGACAGTAAAACTGTCAGTCATTAAGGTGCCACAAGGCTTGTCTTTTGAAATAACCATTCGGAAATTAAGTGCATCCTTATGATATTTGGAAGAAATAAATGCTAACTTATAATCCTTTGGTATCTTTCTTTTTAGTAACTCCCAGCTACAATTGGTGAGAAGATTATGAAAGGTATGTGTATGAATGGTTAGAAGAGTCAATTAGAGACCTGTAACAGCAGAAGGGAACAAGTTTAATTCTGCATTTTGCTGTTATGCACCCTTCTCCAGAGGCGTAGCAAGGGGGGAAAGTGCCCGGTGCACCAGTGCGTCCTCCGCCCCCATCCAGAAAAGCGCCCTTCATGTCCCGTCATGCCCCTGCCCGCCCCCAGAAGACCCTCGCCACACCCCCACAGGGGCATGCGCCCCGTGCGTCGCGCACTCCCTCGTCTCCTTGGAGCTACACCTCTGTCCTTCTCTCTCCTGTTGTTGGTTTGGCCCTGTCCAAAGCACTCTTGCATATACTTTCTGCAAATGCAGTATTCAATAAAACTGATATTTTTGTAACTCAAGAGGCCTTGCATACTGAATGAAAACCCCAACACATAGAAGTGATAAAAGTGTGATAAAAGCTTCAGTCACTCATAAATTTATGAACTATTACTCTCCACCCCAAAACAGGCCTATGGCTACTGAAGGTTTGAAAGGTCACTGAAAAGGTCACGGGGAACCTTCACGCACAAATATTATAAAAAATATAATCTATACAGTCCAGAGTCAAGGAACAGATATGGTTCCACCCAGTACCCACTGAGGATTACCAATTTGTGTCACTCATACTGCAAGATGCAGTTATATATTTATTGAGATATAATGTTAATGGAGGATCAAAAAAATCCTTTTTTAAGATCCGTACACAGACTTTGATGTTGCTTCCCTATAAAAGAACAAACAGTTCCAGGGTCAGCAAACAAACCTTTGAAGAAACTCCAAAGGGTTGTGCTGAAAGAAATGCAGCATGTCAAACAGCCTCCTCCATTCTTCTTGCAAAAAATAGATATCGTTTATCATCATGCTAGCTTCATAATGTTTTTTAAAATCCCTTTGACAAATATTTTTTAAAAATATATTGTTTATTGGTGTGCTGCAATACTCCTCAAAAGGCACACCAATCAAGCCGTGTTTATCTAGTATTGACCACGTATTGTATAATGAGAAATATTTGCCTCACTTTGCAAAAGGTGCAGGTGGCCACCAAATTGCCTCAATTGGGCTTGACTGACGTGAATTCAAAACCTACACTGGCCAAAACGCTCACATTACATAAAACCCTTCCCCCTGCTTTCTTATGTATACAAACCAAACAGATTTTAGACACCGGTAAAAATAGTTTGAGAGATCTCTTGCTTGACAGTGCTGGAATTGTAGATTTTGTTTCCTCCTCCATGAAGCGGGGGGGGGGGGGCATGTTGATTTCATTCTTCTCTTTTTCCTTCAAAGTCTCCCTTGCAATAAAAGGATAAGAAGGAAGGCTGCAGTTCTCCTTTTTGGCCAGGAGGTGGAAGCTTGGAAAAGAGCTCTTGCTGATTTCCAGATTCCAGCTGCCAGTAAAAATGGCCCCAGTTTACAGACAACGTTCTAAGAACTTTTATAGCGTATGCCATTGCTACAAATGCTCCATTCACCATACTGTGTGAAGGAGCTTAAATGAAGAGATATACCAGAATAGTACTTGTTTTTTTAATTTGTATGCATTTACTTGATTTGCACTCTATTTCTTTGGTCTGCATGAATGTTTGAAGACTCAGGGGGTGGGAGGCAACATTTCCTATGTCCAGAAAGCATTTCCAACAAGACTCAGGAAAATAAGGATATATGAGTGACTAATTTGGTCCAAATCCTTGAGTGCAGGAGCCTAATGCCCATTGGGCTAGGTGGGCAGTTGCCCAGGGCATCACCTTGTGGGGGGCATCAAAATGCAGGGTTCGTTTTTGGGTATTTTAGTGGTTTTTCGTTTTTGGCCTGCAGGGGGCACAGTTTTTAGGCTAGTGGCGACCAAAATTCTTTTGCACCAGGACATTGGTGCCTACAGAGGGTGCATTTTTAGACATATCAGCACCAAAATTTCAGCGTCTCATCAGGAGACTGTCCTTATGCTACTCCCCAAGTTTGGTGAGGTTTGGTTCAGGGAGTCCAAAGTTATGGACCCTCAAAAGGATAGCCCCATCTCCTTAGCAAAGAATGGGGGATGGGGCACCCCCTTTGAGGGTCCATAACGTTGGACCCCCTAAACCAAACTGCACCAAACTTGGTGAGTCCCATCAGGACAGTTTCCAGATGATACCCTGAAATGTTGGTACTGATACATCCAAAAATGCGCCCCCTGCAGGAACATCCCAGAAATTTGCCCAAGAATCTTTGTTCTGCATTGAGTTTTCTGTATTGCTGTCAATGGGGGTTGCAGGCTGGGGGGGGGGGGCACATTTCTGAAGGCACAGTCTCAAAACTTTCAGGATCTCATCAGAAGACTTCCCTGATGATCCCCCCAGGTTTGGTGCAGTTTGGTTTAGGGGGGCCAAAGTTATGGACCCTCAAAACTGTAGCCCCCATCTATTAGCTCCCATTGCAAACAATGGGGGATGGGGCAACCCCTTTGGGAGTCCATAACTTTGGACTCCTTGAACCAAACCTCACCAAACTTGGGGGGTAGCATAAGGACAGTCTCCTGATGAGACGCTGAGATTTTGGAGCTGATATGGCTAAAAATGCACCCCCTGTAGGCACCAATGTCCTGGTGCAAAAAATTTTTGGTCGTGGTGGAGTGGCCGCCCATGGGGGGCGGGGGGGCATCCAACTCAGGTTTTGCCCAGGGCTACAGTTTGCCTTGTTACACCCCTGCTTGAGTGCCATGTAAATTCAGAAAGTATTTGATTCCTCTAATACTCTAACCGTCAGAAAAGGCAGATAGAGCCCTGAGCTATTGCTTTCCCAGTGCAGTGACTAGCAGAGGATCTCAAATAAGGTATGCAAACATGCAAACCTTTCATGGGAGCAAACCCCCTCCTAGGCTAATTCATATGAACAGCTCCCTTATTCTACCAGTTTATGGGGTCAGGACTTTAAAATGTCATTTACAAGAGGAACCCATTCAGAAACACCAACGCCACACAAGGAGCTTATCATTGTCAAAACAGACAAAGCATGGTCCTAATTATGTTAATAAATTCTGTCATTCTCACAAAAGAAAAACTATATTAGCAAAATTAATTCATGCTGCCATTGTGTCACCTTTGCACCAGCAATGGCGAAACACTAAAGTAACCACCACACTTAAAACTGACTAGCCTTGTTCAGACAGACATACGTCCTGTACATACTGGAGGTCTAGTTTGGCCCTCACACTATTCCTGTTGCTTTGCTAAATTATGTAATCTGCCTTGAGTCTAAGTGAGAAACTTAGACTATAAATAAGGTAAGAAAGTAAATAAATAAATAACCCCCCACCAAGTACATCAACACAAACCAAGAAGCTATAAGCTATACAAGTCTGTAGAAACATTTGAATTTTACCTCCTTTTGCTTACTAATTATATGTTCTGGGGTTTTGTATTATGTTTTATGTATTATGTTTTATGTATTATGTATGTATTATGTATTATGACCCCCAGGTTGTCAGCTGTTTTGGTGAAAGTTGTTTTGTATATGATACAGGCTATTTAATAAATTTATTTTACTTTTTTTTTTAATAAATCCACATTTTGCCTTTGAAGCAGCCAGGTTGAAAACAGCAACTTTATGGGTCTTACAGAAAGAATCCCTGCATACAACCCAAAAAGGGATGGAGTGTCTCTGGAAAGGCACTCTCCTTCTTCCTCTTCCACTCCTCTGTATTGGCAACACACATTAGCTTGAACATATTGTGTTAATACAACAGCGACAACTGTGAGCTGGCACAGGAACAGCCAGGGAAGAAGTTTCTGTTCACATGGAACAGTGGTTCTCAACCTTCCTAATGCCGCGAGCCTTTAATACAGTTCCTCATGTTGTGGTGACCCCCAACCCTAATTATCCATTTTACAGATGGAGAACACTGATTCAGAGAGTCTTAGGCAACCCCTGTGAAAGGGCCGTTCGACCCCCGAAGGGGTTGCGACCCCCAGGTTGAGAACCACTGACATAGAATAAAGGGCATCTGGATACATCAAATGAATCCTTAAAATGCCATGCAGATGCCTTTGCAATTAACATGCTGGTGACAGGATGTGCCACACTTGCCATTCACAGCTGCAGCTGCATTCTGCGTCAGCAGGGCAAGTAAGTACCTACATAAGGGCTCTAGAGATTAATTTCCCTTTTCTAAAACAATCCTTAGGCTGTCATATAAAAACGATGCTACTGTAATATAATTAATGTTGTAGAGTAAGTCCTTTTGTTATAAGAATTCCTTTATACTGAGAACACAGGGAAAAACCGACAAAGCAGCTGCAATCAGCAGCAGAAGCACAAGGCTGTCCAAACATGGTCTACCAAGATGGTGAGGAATGGTAGATAGGGGGGAATAAGCAAGGGACAAATGGCAATATCAAGCATACTCTGCTAATTAGGAGTAGTAGGAGTCAGCGGTTGGCTATCAATTCTAAAAAAAGATGGAACCCCCCCCCCAAAAAAAGAGATGGAAAATGAAAGGAGAAATGGCCAGACAACACAATCCAGTTTTTCACTGAGCTGGGCCCAGGTTTCCCTGTGTGCAGCTCCAAAATAGGGGGAATAACTCTAACCTGAGGCTATTTCAGTTTGGGGGAAATGGCATGGAGTTGGGAGGAGGCACTCCTTTCCTGATGGCATGGGCCTGAGCTGAATTGGGGCCCAGGCATCTTTTAAAAATGTTGTACCCCACAGCTGCTTTGTGGCTCTCACTGCACCATGCAGTTGTATATCATGTAATGAGTGCCAGTGTAGTGAAGTGGTAAAGAGCAGAGGACTCTAATCTAGAGAGCCTGGCTTTTGATTCCCCACTCTTCCACATGAGCAGCTGATTCTAATCTGGTGAACCAGGTTTGTTTCCCTACTCCTACACATGAAGCCTGCTGGGTGGCTGTGGGCTAGTCACAGTTCACTCCAAACTCTCTCAGCCCCACCTACCTCAAAAGGTGTCGTTGTGGGAGAGGAGGGAAGAAATTTGTAAACTGCTTTGAAGATGAAGAAGAGTTTGGATTTATACTCCACCTTTCTCTCAAGGTGGAGAGAAAGAAAACTCAAGGTGGAGTCGAGAAAGAAAACTCAAGGAGGAGAGTAAGAAAACTCAAGGTGGCTTACAAACTCCTTTCCCTTCCTCTCCCCACAACAGGCACCTTGTGAGGTAGCTGGGGCTGAGAGAGTTCTGAACGAACTGAGACTTGCCCAAGGTCAGTAGGAATGTAGGAGAGCGGAAACGCATCTGGTTCACCAGATAAGCCTCAGCCACTCAGGTGGAGGAGTGGGGAATCAAACCCAGTTCTCCAGATTAGAATCCACCTGCTCTTAATCACTACAACATGCTGGCTCTCTCTGTGGGACTCCTTACAGTTGAGAAAAGCAGGGTATAAATCCGAACTCTTCTTCTTGTTCTAGTTGGCCCTTGAGCAACTGTAAGGAGGTCTACTTAGATCTATTCACTAGGGCTTACTCTCAGGAAACTGTTCTTAGGACTGCATTGCCAGTCTGTTTGTGCTAAATGCTAAATAGGAGTAACAGTATCTCTTTGTTAAAAAAGATACATCATTCTAAAACCACAGTGTTCTGTGTGAGCAGGTCTTTCTTATGGACCACAGGCTGAGCAGGCGTAAACTTCCTAGACTCAGTCCAGTGACCCTGAAGGAAAAATGCCAGTCAGCACCACAGCCATCTTCTTCCCTAAACTGGCTAAGAGCCACCCTCTACCATCAAGCATTGAAGACTTGGCAGTTGAAAGTGTATTATGATAACATTCAGGAACCCAAACTCAAAAGAGAACACATATTTCTTAGCGTCCGTCACAGGGAATCATGTTTAGGCTTGTAGAAATTATTTGCCAGTTTATTTCTACACTCTGAAACACTGATTTGCTTCAGTATAATGGATTTTCTTCTGTCTGTTTACTGCTCAAATATGTGTAGTTGAAATGTGGAGGAGTTCCCAGCTAACACTTGGCATGGATTCATGGTTGATAACACAAACAATTGATAGATGAAAGCAAACAGCCGCTGAAGATTAATGAATTAGTTATCACTTAAAGAAAGTCAGAATAAATTCTACATACCTTATTAAAACCCGCATGAAGAAGTGGGACTACAGAGATTTCATCTTGGTCAGCTGATCTACAGGAAAGCAGAACATATCACCTAAGAGACTTGAAATGCTGTGACATTTAAGTGCGATAAACATACTGAGTCGTACATATTAAAGCACAATATTTTTTTCCCAGTGGTCCTTTTTCCAGCTAATGCCAGTTTGGAGGATGTAGAGTTTCCTGTTACAAGTGTTGCCATAATAGGTTTGCCAAGATTAAAAATGTTAGATTTTGTTTAGAATTATGGATCAGCCCAGTAGTGTGTGTGAGTGCAGTTTATAGAAACTTCCCAAGAGATAAATATATAAGGTAAAACTTACATTTATTCAGGCATCTCCAGTTCACATCTTTGTTCCAGGAAAAAGGTAGATAGAAAGAAACCCTAGTCTAAGGAATACTTTCCCTATGAACAAGTGGGCACTCTACCGCGCCATCACATGTGTGCAAGTGAGAAAGTGCTACAGGGGGAAAGCCCCACTGTGGCAGACTGTCATTGACCATGCACTCAGGTCAGAGGTTAGGACAGAAGTGAAACCAGCATGGGGAAGATAGGAAGTTAGTGGGTGGTCTCCTGGCCCAGACAAGGAGGGCAAACAAGAGAGGCAACAACACAGAGTGAGATACACAGCACCCCCCAGTGTCCAGGCATGCAGAAGTCGCTTATTTCAACAAAAATTCACAGAAGTTGCTTATTCCAAAAAAGATTTTCAGGCTATGAGCTTTCAAGAGTCAAAGTTCCCGCCATCACATACCTGGAAACACTGTTGATCTTTAAGGTGCTACCGGACTCGACTCCTGCTATTCTACTCAGGGCTGGATCTAGGGGCAAAGGGGGCAGCGGATATAGAGGGGATGGTGGCAGGAGGTGAGGGAGGCTCAATTGTCCCAAAGAGACGGTTTGTTCTGCTGTGTCCATACCTCCTGTTTCCCTGATTAGGCTGCTGCTAGGAAGTGAAGAAAACTCAATGGCTTATTCTGCAGGGCACACACCCCATTTGCCTGGTAAGGCTGCTGCTAGGACATAATGGGGGGAAGACAGAGGGAGACCCGGGGTCTCAGAAGGGAGTCACAGCCTCTAGTAAGGCAAAAGCTGCAGCTATTGCCTGAGTGAGACTGTGGCAAGTGAAGAGGAGGTGGAGCTAAATGTTCTCAGCAGATGTTCACAGACTTCCTCACGTCATACAAACTGGGAACTGTGGCTTCCTTTATCTCACGGTAGGTCTCCCTCTTTTCCTACTGTTTTCAGCACTTCCTAGCATTATTGTCTTTTCCAGTGACTAAAGTAAAATAGCTTCAGTTTAATCATTTTATCTTCTAGCAGCATAATTACCAGATAAAGCTTTTGGGGGGCTGTTCTTTATCCAGCTGCAAAGGAGCATGAAGTGTATTTGGTGTTTCCCATGTCAGAATTATGTGTGGAGTATTTTTAAAAAACATCAGGAAAAGGCTAGGCTGAAAAACGTTCTCCTTGGGTTGGGTTTTTGTGTGTGCAGGGGGGTTGAGGGATTATTCAAACATTATAGATAGATAAAATAATGTAAAAATGTAATTATTCATTAGCAGATCAACATCATTCACTCTATAATTTAAAAGAGTTGTTGATTATGTGTGTTAATTATATACATATATATCAAGAAAAATATGTATATAATATATTGGATGTGTCATTTTGTCCTTTTGCCCTCCTTCAACAACAACAAAAATGTTGATCTGGCTCTGCTTCTACTGCAGAAGTGTCTCCTGGGGTATCTAATGAATTGAGCTTTGACTCCAAAAAGTGTATTCCCTGGAAATCTTGTTCTTTATGGTGCTACTAGACTCAAATCTTGCTTTCCAGGAGAGTGTTATTAATATTGTACTGTAAACTCACCTGTAGGTTTTTATTTATTCCTTGCAACAAAAATATCATAGTATGATTCTCCAAGAAGGAAATGTAGCTACAGTTAAGGGAAAATTATAATTTGGACCATAAATAAATTCCGAGTTGTAATACAATTTTACTCCCATTTATTTCACAGATGGTATGAAAGGTGGTTTTGTGGACACTGTCCAGCCTTTGCAAAGATCACTTTAAATTAATATAGACACTGAATAAAGGAAGGTTTTAAAACTACTTACGTATGTGGAATAACAGATAATATTATGGTATGTTCAGCAGGCTTTGTTGCACGGATTGCCCTAAAATGAGGAAACTATTATAATTAAGGAAACAATTTTTAGCAACATACACTATTAGGTCAAACACCATATGTAGAGCATGTAACTGGGATCATGTATGCATAGGTAAGAAACACATACTAGCCTAGTCTTCTTATTGATATTGAGCTTTCTATATACAAGACCTATTTTATTATAAAGAAACATTTGAGAATGTGGACCCCACCTGCATTCTGGAGTGGTAAACCGATTTACTATCATAGTGGGAGCTAGTGCATGGATACATAACAATATTCCCGTATTTCAAAGTTCACATGAAGCATAATAATAATTACCTACAGACAGCTTCTGCTTCAAAGTATCTGGAGTTTCTATGATCTATTACAATTATTTCATGATGTTTATCAAGAAAACATTCAAGTGCTGACTCTGGTGTCCGAGCAATGTTACACCTATATCCAGCTCTATCACAAGCCCACCAGAACCCATCACTCTGTTTGTCTTCTTTTGCAAAGATCAGCAACACCTGTAAAATACAGAAGAGAGCCTAACATTACTCATCCATCCTGGAATTCAAGGAGGCATAAACAGGGTTCCCAGGAGATCTCCCATGCAGACATTGAGCAGACTCAGGTAAGGTTAGCTTCAGCAAGATTACTATATTATATATCTTTCAGTCATACCCTTGGGGCCATTTTACTGTCCTTACTGGTATGGGACCTCTCATTACCAACTAATTGTGGAACCTGTGACATAACTGTGAGAAGCTAATGGATGAAGCAGTCTGAGAAACCATCCAGCCTGTAAACATGTGTCTGTAATTATGGGTACAACATTTTCCTGGCAGGGGTAAGAATAACAACACAAGGGCAGTCTGGAAGTGATGAGCTACCCATCTTCAAACCTGAATACCATCAGCCAGCTCCCTGGTATTACTTTTCAAGCATCTTTTCAGAAGGCAAGGTGCAAGGTGCAAACAAAAATACAGGAAAGGTGCAAACAAAATTTTTTTTGTAGTGTCCCTCTTAATGTTTCTGCTGGGCATAGAAAAGGCTGTAGTTTGGTGCTTGGGAACAAAAGAATAAGATGTCCTAGGATTCCCCAAGCAATGTTTTTTTTATTTTTATTTTATGTTATTATATTTATATCCTGCCCTCCCCAGCCATTTTATGTTATTATATTTATATCCTGCCCTCCCCACATTTAAAAACAGTATAGGTAAAATACAATCCCAAGACAATTATATTTAAAGCCCCAAGGTGGTAGTCCATCTTAACCCATAGAAAACCACATCAGCCCAGATCTGACAGAGCCCTATTAAAATCCTACCTGCTCATGGGCAAAGTTTGTGGGCGGGAAGGGGGGCACACAACGCAGCATACATAGAGGGTGATGTTAATTTAATTTAGTTTAGTAAATTTAGGAAGACAGATAAGTAAATCAGATAGAATAAAGTGGGGATGTATGAATGGCATTTGCCAGAGGCCCTGTGAGACATCTCCACCTTACAGGCCCTGCAGAACTGCTTAAGGGTCCTGGTGTCAGGCGACAGAGAGTTCCACCAGGTTGGAGCCAGGCAGAAAAAGCCCTGGCTCTGGTTGAGGCCAAATGCACATCTCTGAGGTCAGGGATCACCAGCAGGTTTTTATCCAAGGATCTGAGCATCCTCCAGGGGCAGTTTGGGGTGGCAACACAGGTACAAAGGTCCCAGGCCACTCAGGGCCTTAAAAACTTTTATTTGCAAAACCACGAACCTGATTCAGTATTCCACTGGTAATCAATGCAGTTGTAGGAGCACAGGTATTATATGCTCTCTCATCAATACTCCAGTGAGGAATCTGGCTATTTGGACCAGGATTAGTTTCCAAGTCAGTCTCGAGGGCAGGCCCATGTAGACTGAGTTACAGTAGTCTATACTGGAGATGACCGTCGCATGGATCACTGTGGCTAGGTCCAACTGGGATAAGTAAGGGGCCAGTTGCCTAGTCTGATAGAGATGGTAAAGGAGATCCTTGCCATTAGTGACCTAGGCATCCATACATATGAAGAACTTCAAGGTCACAACTAGGCTCTTTGCAGACATGGCTAGATGTAGTGCTGCTCTGCCAAATTTTGACAGCAGGAACCCTCCACTGGACTGCCCCAACCCAGCCAAAGGACCTTTATCGTCAATGGATTTAGCCTTGATCTCCCCTTTTCCAACCAACCAGCCACAGCCTCCAGACTCTGTGCCATAACATCTGGGGAACCAGTTGGGTGGCCAACCATCAACAGAACCAGCAGTGTGTAATCTGCATATTGATGACAATCCAGCCCAGAGCTCTGGACAAGCTGTGCCAGGTGCCATATGTAGATGTTAAACAACACTAGGAAGAGGATAGCCCCTTGAGGCACTCCTCAAACAAGTGAATGCATCCAGGATGTCCCCCACCCCCACCCCATGGATCACCTGCTGTGCCTGGTCCTGGAGAAATGAGGCATTCATTTCAAAACTGAATTGTACCATCAGCAGGGCAGTGGGTCAAAATATCATAATCAACCATGTCAAATGCTGCGGTGAGAACTAATAGCTCCAGCAGCGCTGACCAGCCTTGGTCCCACTGTTCATCTGTGAAAGCGACGGACATGGTCTCCGTCCCATGGTCAAGACGAAAGCCAGACTGGAAAGCGTCCAAAACCGACGCGTCCTCCAGAAATGTCCGCAGCTGTTCTGCAACCACTCTCTCAACCACCTTAGAAATGCAAGATTTGAAACTGGGCAGTAGTTGGCCAGATCCATAGGATCTAAAGATGGCTTCTTTAAGAGTGGGTGGACCACTGCCTCTTTTAACCTCCCTGAGAAGACTCCCTATGCTAGGGAGCAATTGATATTTTCCAACAGGGAGTCCTGTAGTGCCTCATGGTTGGCCTTCACCAGTTATGAAGGACATGGGTCTCATGACTACAAGCACTCTGTCAACATTGGCTATGGAGAGCAGTTCAAAGCAGTTCAACACAGGACCAGAAGGTGGCCAAAGGGCCTCTAGTTCACTTATTGTATCAATTGTTGGGGAGAGATTGCAGCTGAGTGACAAGACTTTATCTGTAAAAAAGCTTGCAAAACCCTCAGAGCTAAGTGCCAAATCATTACTTTTGGATCCCATCAGCAGGGATGTTAATAAACGAATCTCATTCAATAATTCTGCTGAGCGAGAGCTTGCAGATGCAATGAAGGCTGTGTACAATCCTTCACTGCCATCTCATTTTGAAGCAGAGCCTAGTTGACTTATTTCCTGTGCTAATGAAACGTCTTGTGAGTAGAAGGAAATAGTATCCTCATCTCTAGGACTCTGCAGCACCACTCTTTGAATCACCAGACTGTACACTACAACTTTCTAGCCCAAGTAAACTGAAAACATCCCATCAAGCCTTATAAAACAATCATATCTGGACTGACTTCTGAGTTTGAACTAGATTACTTAGTCCTGACTGAGTTGCTACAGGCAGCCTGGAAATTCAAGAAAACACCACCTACCATGTGGCCATCAGTCCTCCTGATAGTCATTTACTAAGCAATGATCTATTTATTGGAAGTCCCAGGGATGGCTTCTATAATGTCATACAACTTGCCAATTATGCAAGTCATGTCAATGGCCAAAACAAGCCAGCAACATAGCACAAAGCCAGCAACATAGCACAAAGGAATTTGATACCCTCTGATACCTCTTAGCCTATTTTTAGTTGTGCTGATTGCTCCTGAAATAACATTCCAAGTCAGGCCCCTGCCCCCATCGTTCCACTCAGTGCAATAAAGTCTATACCAAAAGGTCCATTTTACATTTTTGTGGGCATTCAGTTTCCAGGCGGTATCTTGTTCAAGAATCTTAAAAGGTCATCTTGGCTCAAATACCTTCACATCTTTTTTCCCTTTTGATCTGCCTTTCTAAAGACAGTGTTGTTCTCTCGCATGCTAGGTTTAAAAGAGAGGTTGTAAATCATTTTTTAATGACTAGAAAGGGAAGATATTCATCAGTTTTGTAATAAATATTAGCAATTTTCAAATTATACATCCAATCACATAGGTTGGGTAACCATCCTGTTCTGTAATTCTCAAGAATTAATAGTATTAGTCCATCATTCAGTTAATTACATTGAAATTTAGCAAAGAGAAAAAACAAACCTCCTTTTGAGTAAATATAAGCAACAAAGAAAAGGCTATTATTCAGCTACAATTCTTGCTTTGTGAAAGGTCAAACATTTCAGAGATCTATTTGTTTCATATGAATAGATTGTCCTGGTTACTTCAGTAAGATAATCTATATAGGTGAGGTTAGGAAGATCTGTGCAAAAATGTGTGAGATGTCATTTAATAAATAATGTAGGTGCAAGCAATAAAGTTACAAAAACATCTTGCCAAAACTATGAAATAAAATGTGTTACATGCTGGGCCAGCTTCTTGTTTGGGGTGGGGGGAGGGTGCTGGGGCATTGGGCAGGTGTTGGTCAGCCCAGCAGGAAGGCCCGACTTGCTCCTGGGTCAGAAGAAGGTGGGCTGGGAATTGGATAGAATGTCGCCCACCAATGGCCCTACCATTGGATTCTTCTTGGGCTAGGAAAAACATACTTAAGGGAAATATTTTTTAGTTAAGGAAAATATTTTTGGAAATGTATGATAATAATTAATGTTAACAGTTTTTAAAATATATTTAAATTGGTTTTAATCTATCCTATAGTACTATATAATAACATTATCAGGTTTATCAGATACTATATGGGGTATTTTTTAAATTTTTATTAGATTATTACAATATTATTATTACAATTATTACAATTATTACAATTATTCTATCACTCTTTAGTGTTTATAGTGGCTATCACTTATTTTTAGACCATGGTGTGCAATTTTATATGTGTAATTTCTTTTTCTTAAGACTTTTGATATAATTGTAACTGTGGTTTCAATTTTCTTTACTATTTTCTGTTCTGTTTACATCTATAAATAAAAATGCAATATATAATTAATATTTATTTATCAGTCTATATTTAAAATGCTTCTATTCCAACTTATCTCCTTGGACTCCAAATGGCAAACAATGCATCAATCAAGTAGCTAGAACATAAATAATAGTCCAATTGACAATATTAAAAAAGATTAAAATACACAATAATTTAAAAGCATTCAGACTTAAAACACACAGCATCAGCAACCTCACAGCCTAATTTGCTAGAAAAATGAATCCTCCATTAACTCAGGCATCAAGAATATTTATGCTGAGCACTTACTGGTATTTGTATCGATAGATTTGTCTATTTTACTTTAGCTGGAGGATTTTAGTAGTTATTTGAACTTTGATATTGAACTTCGTAGCTGTAGCTAAATGAAACAAAATCTTACCTGAATAGGATCTTGTGTTAGTCTCATTGGCCCAATTTGTATTTCTGTAGTTGTAGCCTGCTAAACAAAAACAGCATGTAAATGCAAGCCATATTGCCTACCAAAGTGATTAACAACCCCATTCAATGGGGAAGGAGCCTGGTTGCAGCATCACGGCTGTGGCGGCCAACCACCCCCAAGGACGCTACCGGGTGGGGTGGGGTGGGGTGGGGTGTCTTAATATGCCAAAAAGCCTACCCACTCCCAGAAAGACCCCATTGGGCCGAACAGACTCAACGCCACATTTTGGTGACATAAATATGCAGTCCCAGTCGCTGGTGCACCAGCGACAATGGCTAGGAGGCTCCTCCCCCAGCCATGCTCCTGGATTGCCCCACTGCACCAGCAGGGGCACCGGTGCAGCTTCCCATGCTGCAGGCCACCTTTGGTGAGGACTGCAGGGAGGGCAAATCCCCACTGATGGATTCAGCGCCCCCCCCCCCCCCATGGGGCTGTAAATCAAACAATGAAAACATGATTTATTTTTTAAAAATCACAAGATTAGCTTGATACTTGGAACTGGTTAATACATTATCTGGGAGCATAAGTTATTGATAAGGCAAGCACTGGAGAAGGCATCGTACAGATCACAGTACAGATCATGCCCATCCATTACCCAGTGAGGCACCGGTACAACTAGCTCACTGACTAGTCTAATATCCTTCTGGATGAACAATCCTCAATGGCGTAGCGCCAATGGGGCCTGGTGGGGCCCAGGCAGAGCAGCCAATGGCGTAGTGCCAATGGGGCCCGGGCAGAGCAGCGGAGAGGGCGTGGCTGGGCCATGGAGGGGGTGTGGCGTTCTGGGGCAGGGTGGACAGCGCCGCAGCAGCAGCGCAGGGTGCACATGTGCCCCGGGCGCAATTCCCCCTTGCTCCATTTCTGACAATCCTATCAATCTTTCTTTAGCTGTCTCCTAAGTCTCTTCCTGTTCCAAGGTTTCTTTACGCTGAAGATTATTTCCATCTATTGAGAGTCTACCTTATGCCTTTAACTGGGGAGTGGGACTTGCCTGCAAAGGTCCACAAAAACAACACAATATGAAGAAAAACTAAGGAGAAGGCTTACCAGCTGCAGGGGCAGGCCAGCAGGCAGAGGTTGGAAATAGCCAACAGGACAATGCCTTATGTGCCGTAATGAGCCAGCAGCCCCCAAATTAAGAAAGTTACACCAGTATAATAAAACCTTTGTACCAACAGGAAACATCTGCCACCATAAACCAAACTCTAGTAGCTTTCCACTCACCTAAAGAGTAAAAATGTGAATGATAAATAAGGAATGGGCCTTAGATGGAATCCTATGATTGCTTGAAATTTTTCCTACCCTTGACAATAGCGTAATTTTATTCTTACAAAAGAGATGGCATATGCAATACTCTTCAATTAGTGTCAGTGGAGGATTCAAGATGACCTCCCTCTTCCTCATAATCAAAGTCACAGCAGTAGTCCAAGGAACTCTGAAATTAATCATAACACCCCACCAGGCTCCTAGCCCAGCTAGAAAGATAATTCTAATATATCAAGATGTGTTACACGGACTTAATCACTCTAACACCATGCCTCTAGAAACACGAAGCTTTGGTAATGGGCATTTTGTACAGAATTAATGCCGACACCCAGAATCTAGGGAGACAAAAGGAAATGGCAAGCTGATAAACAACAGAATTTAAAATTTAGTATGGAATTTAAAGCTATACTTTAATGATCTTGCATTACAAAATTTTGTTCAACTTATATTCTTTAAAATGATACCCTATTTCCAGTGCTCTTTTTTAAAAATGAAATTGATCACATAAAATATCTTTGCTGGGGAAAGTGAGAAAAAGAAAGCCAATGCTGTTTTAATGTTTAATGTTTCAAACAGAGGCTTGTCCATATATATTGGTAGTTCACAAATGATAAGATAGTATAAAGGACCACTGAACACAGGCCGATTATGCACAAGATGTCTGCAGCGTGGTGAGGGCAAATATCCATGGTGAAAAGATTTCTTGTATGCATGTATTTTCTCAAGCCCCGCTTTCATTTTCCATTCTTTCTGTGGCAAGTGAGACCACTTCTAGTGCGACTTTTAATTTGCTTCACTACCAGACCGGGCAGATTTGCCAATGAGTACAGCTTTGTCCTGGACATTTCCCCCTCACCCTGTGAACTGTCTGGAGTAGGTGAGTGTGGGCAAACATTGGGGTAGAGAGCCAGCATGGTGTAGTTCTTAACAGGTGGATTCTAATCTGGAGAACCGGGTTTGATTCTCCACTCCTCCACCTGAGTGGCTGAGGCTTATCTGGTGAACCAGATGGTTTTCTGCACTCCTACATTCCTGCTGGGTGATCTTGGGCTTGTCACAGTTTTTCAGAACTCTCTCAGGCCCACCTACCTCACAAGATGTCTGTTGTGGGGAGAGAAAGGGAAAGGAGCTTGTAAGCCACCTTGAGTTTCCTTACAGGAGAGAAAGGTGGGATATAAATATAAGCTCTCCTCCTCCTCCTCCTCTAAAGCGGGGTTGGGGGGTGGGGTTTGAAAATGTTCTTGAAATGCTGTAAGCAATTTGTGCAGAAAAGGTCACTATCTTCTTTGCTCATTTTTAAGATCCGTATCTTGCTGTTCCCCCAAGAAGTTTAGAGTAGCTATGGTTCCCAGGTGAACTCCCACGCACACACTCCTCTGAGCCAGATCCTCTTACTGTGTTAACTGCTGAACTGTATCATGTATCTTTGCATGATCCTGTGACTGTAAGGGTTGATGGGTGTTTTTTGCTCCTGATTTTACCAGGACTGATTCTGGGAAATATCCAGGAGTTTGTTTGTTTCTTTGTTGTTAAGTTGTAACAAGACAGTTTGTAGCAGTACAGGCATTGTGTGTATGTGTGTGGGTTTTTTTTTTTAAAAAAAAAGATCTCTAAGGAAGAACGTGATTGTACTTTTAAGTTAAGTGCCATCCAATTGCATCTGTTTTATGGCAACCCAGTAGGGTTTTCCAGGCAACAGACTACAGCAGTGGTTTACCATTGACATCCCCAGCATCAGGACCCTAGTATTCCTTGACGATCTCCCATCTAATTATTATTATAAGTATTTCTTGATGATCTCCTGTCTAATTATTAACCGGTGCCAATCCTACTTAGCTTCTGAGATCTTACAAGATCAGACTGGCCTTGACCATCCAGGCATGCCTCTCTTATTCAGCAAAAAAAAACTGATTCATAGAAGCATGCTTACAATATAAGCTAATTGGACACAGTGAACAACTTTGTAAATGGTTCTTCATAAATCTTACAAGGTTCAGGATCTTAAGACATTTACTTCTCCTTCCTCTAAAGACAACAAAATATCACAGGGATGGCTCATGTGGGCACAACTTTGGCTATGATTTTTTCCAGATGACCAGTTTTATGTGCAGTAATTGCCTTCTTGTTATATATTTATAGCCAGTTTCACACAGCTTCCTTCAAGACTGCAATCAACAGGGCAGTGAACATACTACATTTTGTGCCTAAGTTCTTGTCCAGAGAGTGTTTGTAATATCAAGTGTACCACAGGCACATATGATGCCT
Source organism: Sphaerodactylus townsendi (assembly GCF_021028975.2). Classification (NCBI taxonomy): domain Eukaryota; kingdom Metazoa; phylum Chordata; class Lepidosauria; order Squamata; family Sphaerodactylidae; genus Sphaerodactylus; species Sphaerodactylus townsendi. The sequence goes on from NC_059431.1 coordinate 36,032,620, forward strand.
TTTTTTAAACTTCTGAATATTTAAGGGCAGAACTGAAGTGTATTTAGACGTTAATCTACCTGAATCTCATTGAAAGAAGGCCATGGGCAAGACCTGATTTTGATTATAGACATCACTGAGAAGCATAGAATCACCCCCTGCAGACTCATCCAATTTTTTTGTCAACCAAGCACACTTTCTGTGTAGGAGCTCAGTTACTGGTGGATGGAGACTCTTTCAGTATTAAAAATGGTCCCTCTGCCTCCAGTTTCTATGCAACTGGGACAGATTTTTAACACACAGGTTAAACTATATGTGTAGTTTAACCCTAGAAGCTTCTACCTTAAAAATAAATTCTCTTGAATCTTTGCGTAACCCAGACTGTGCACACAGAAGCAGATTCTGAGAACTTCTTATGAAGAAGACATAGGAATTCTTCCTTCAAGATTACCAGAGGTCATGAAAGCTACATAGTGGTAAATAGTGACTCACCACTGAAGATGATGGGAAGACATTCAACCACACTACATTTTTTTAATCCCAGCTATAGCAGCAATAAAGTTCCCCTGTCAGAAAGACGAGCCTCATCCAGCTCTATTTGTAAGTACTAAAGCAAACCAAAGACTCACAAAGATATCAGTATGGTTGTATATTCCTCTGCCACAGAACTAAACGTGCCGGACCTTCTTTTTGTAGAATGCTCTGCTTACCTAGTCCTAGTCTGGGTTCTAGTGCCTACCTAGCCCTGCAGTTTGCAAATATATTGGTGATAGTAATTAAATGAACTATAAATGCTCTGGTATCAACCTGCCATGTTCAATAATGAGCAAAATGATAGTTTAGACAAATGCAGCACGTAAAAATAAATGATAATTCTCATATTCATTCAGAACAATATTCTCATGCGGAAGCATACAATTTTCTCAACTGCTGGACCTCAACAAACCATACTAACATATTTTTCTGAGACAAAGTATAGTCTGCTATTAAATGAAAAAAAATCTAGGCTTTTTTCTCTTAACATTTGTGCGACTTTGTGTTGTTCCCTACCTGTGCTGAAGTATGCATCTCCATATATTAAAAGCCTGTCTAAAATACAAAGGAATTTAGAATGTGAGGAACATCTAGACTAAATTGCAAGCAATTTAAGGCAAAAAACTGAAATAGAAAGCCAGTATTTGTAAGAGAGCTCTAATGATGTGCTCTTTTTTTCATAGCTGACATGAAGTGATAGAAAAAAGAACACAGAATTGTATTGAGGGCTATTAAATTCAAGGAGGAGGTAGAACTTACTAGAAATGCATTATAATATTATCTAGACATCTCAGGGTGAAAAATTACCAGCATTATTGGGATGTATTGTCCTTTTTAAGGGTAAAAAAAAATCCATACCAGTCATGATATGCTGGCTAAACAGTAAGGTATTCTCCAAAAAGCTATACTGGGGGGTTACAGGTACAGAAAGAAAACTCTACACTTTTGCATGCCAGTTAATTTAATGCTTATAAATTCAGATCTGCCCATTGTCTGTAAGTGTATTTGAATTTATATAAATTGGCTAAGTTAAAATTTTAAGATAAATATACATTTTTCAGAATAGAAAACTCTGTGGCACCCAACGTGAAAGATCCTGCACCCTGTCAAGCCATGCTAACTAAACCTGACTGTTGTCACAATTAGGGATGAACTGGGGGCATTCCTGAGGGTGAAGCTGACTTTAATTAGCTTCCCCAGGCTTTTGAGTTCAGAATGCTCTGGCACTTGCCTTGGACTTATGCCGCCCAAAAGGGCGACGTAACTCCATTTAACCCTGTGGAGGGCTTTCAGGCAGCTGGGGATTCTGTTTTGTTCTGCCTTCCTGCACCACCTAGAAGCTCTCTAGAAACAGCATGGCTGTAGAGCTGTCCCTGTCTGTCGAAGCCTTCAGACTGTGCTACCCATCTCTTAGGGCACCTTTGTTTACCTCCAGGACTTCAATATCTTTCCACAGCATTGCTGTGCATATGCTTGCTATTACTAAAATGTAGTGAAAGCTGACCATAAAAGGGAGAGAAAGAAGCAAATGGACACCTCTCCATTGTACATTGTACACAGAATTGAACATAGAAGGCAAACTGTAAAAGTAAATTATCTAATAACCTACAGAAAGAAATTAATATTGTCAGTAATGCAAGAGGAGGTATGGATACTATCACTGGTCAATTCTTTTAAAAGGTAAAGGTAGTCAGTCCTCTGTGGGCGCAATAGGTCATTACTGTTCATGGAATGACATCACATCACAATGTTTACTAGGCAGACTATGTTTACAGGTGGTTTCCATTGCCTTCCCCAATAGTCTACACTTTACCCCAGCAATATGAGTACATATTTTATTGAACCTTGGAAGGATGGACGGCTGAGTCAACCTTGATCCGGCTACCTGAAACTGACTTCCATCATGAGCAAAGCTTTGACTGCAATACTGCAGCTGACCCCTCTGTGCCATGAGACTCAGACAGTTCTTTTTACACCCTGTAACCACTGTATTATTTGAAGTGTATTATTTGAAGTGACTTTATGCTTTTGACTGTGGAAATTATTTTAGAGATATATCGAATTAATACAAAACATTCCTTCATTGATGATGGATTCTAAGTTAAGCTTGAAAGAGGCAAAAGAGAGTGATGCCCTCTTTCCCTTTATCCTTTGCTCCTGTAATTGAGCTCTTGTGTGTTACGATCAAAATAAAATTAAAACTACACCAGGGGATTTGGATTTGATCTCCAAGAGTTATGTTTACTATGGTTTGGATACAAAAAACAATGGAAGGAATTTCACTCATGCAGAAGTGCTTTTCCATCCCCTTCTTACTGTAGCTCCTTGCATTTCCCAGAAAGCCAGCTGAGTGGCTTGAAGGACTCTGAAATGGTGAGCAATAATCACAGAGGATGCATCTAGGGAGAGGTGTTACAGAAACTGGATAGTCCCTGTTGTATAAACAAAAGAGTCTTCTACTCAAAGCATTTATCAGAATCATATTCAAACTTCATCACATGGCCATAATTAACACGGATCAACACAGTCAACCCCCAGTCTATATGTAACCTAAGGACAAATAAAACTAATTAGCAATTAATATTTCAGATACTATTAAAGCAGTAGGTTATTTCCATGTGGAACTACTAGACCATGCAACCAGCTAAGGATAAAGCTTCAAAAATAGCAGATCACATTTAGTTACATCGTGAGAGGCATCAAGACAAATCTCGCTAAATGGATCAAACAGAAACTTCCTTAGTTTGTACAAAATCCCACAATTAAAAGGAGAGGCCGGCACTATAATAAAATACTAAAGAGCAAAGAGGTTTACATGGGAACCATATATGCCAATCTCCAGGAAGAGCCCAGAGATCCCTACAGTTGACTACAGAGAACAATTTCCATGGAGAAAATGGCTGCTTTGGAGTCTAGACTCTGCAGTATTATACTTGACAGAGGTTCTCCCCTCTCCAAACTCTGTCTTCTCTAAGTTCAACTCCCAAATCTCCAGGAATTTCCCAACCCAAATCTGGAAACTGAGGCCCCTTCCGCACATGCAAAATAATGCGTTTTCAAACCACTTTCACAACTGTTTGCAAGTGGATTTTGCTATTCCGCACAGCTTCAAAGAGCACTGAAAGCAGTTTGAAAGTGGATTATTCTGCATGTGCGGAATGAGCCTGTCTTATTTAAAGTTAGGTAGACCCCTAAAAGCACTGGCTGGATTCAGAGGTGATTTCACTGACAAATGGGATTTCAATCAGTAGCCTCTCCCATCCCAATGCAGCCTGAAATGTTCCCCAAAATGCTGTTTCTGGGGGACAGGAACAGCATACAGGGAGGGCTGGGGATCTGCAGAAGAAGGGAGAAGGTAGCGAAAATCCCTTCCCCTTCCATCAGCAAAGGTCTGCCACTGGATCCAACATCTTCTTCTGCTTATGTTTCTCCTCTATGATGAAGTGAATCTGCAAGCATTGTTATTAAAATTTTATGAAGACTTTTCAAAGAGAGATGCTAATTACTATCTTGTAAATTGCATTTTCTATGCTACTTATGTCAGATGTATATGAATGATCAGTTTCTGAAATCCTGTTTATGATTTTAAAAATCTTGTAGTTTACAAGCAAAAAAAGAAAACTCGGACAAAACTGCTTCCTTGGTCTTGGACAAAACTGCTTCCTCAGAACCTGCTATGCATATCTAATACAAATATAAATATTTTAGTACAGTTTCTGATATTTTTATTGACACCATTAAAAATGTTTTTTTTCAGGTAATTCCCAAAGTAGCACTGAAAGGAACACTCATAACCCAAGTAATGGATTTCGAAGTGAGGATAGCACACTTGTTGTCAAGGAAAGTTTCTGGAAGAAAGCAAGGTTACTTAGGAAAAACTGCAGTGATTAATTGTACATAGCAGAATACACAGAGCAAGCAACTTTAATGGCAAAAAGGAAACATAGAAGTAAATGTATTGGTGGGTGCACTTAAGTGAACCTGTTCCTGACCTACTGCTCTGTAAAGGAATTAAATCAGACCAAAATTATTTCCAGAGCAAGTTGGGGGAAAAGGGGTGGAGAAAAGTGCACAGGGGGCAGTGAGGCATTCCACTCGCATATCTCTGAGATACAGCAGCAGAACACCCCAGCGGTGCAGCGCTTTGGCCAGGATCAATCTTGATCCTCCTTGATCTCAGATTGCAAATGCCTTAGCAGACCAGGTGCTCAGGAGCAGCAGCAGCAGAAGGCCATTGCTTTCACATCCTGCATGTGAGCTCCCAAAGGCACCTGGTGGACCATTGCGAGAAGCAGAATGCTGGACTAGATGGACTCTGGTCTGATCCAGCAGACTAGTTCTTATGTTCTTATGTTCTTATGTTCTTAGGTGCCAGCATGGCAATCTGGTGGGGAAAGGGATGAACCCAGAACTTCTGAACCTACCCCAGCCCAGAAATACCTCCCCACCCCCCACAAAAACTGGCAAAAAGTTATGCCATCAAAAATCATAGCATAGGCCACAGGTGCTCATACAACATGACAGGCTAAGCCCCCCAACCCGGTGCAGTCCACCCAAAAGCCCAGGCGGAGAACAGGATGACAATTACAGTGGCAGCCAACCCCATCTCTCATCACAGCCCCCTAGCACTACACCAATCCCAGCCAGGACAGCCCACAGTTTGGTAGGCAGGGGGCATGGTATGGTACTTTGTCTCAGAGGCCTCTTCCATGTACATTTAGAGTGGACAGCACTATACTCTGGTAGCAGGAGCAGCCAGAAATGACACTTAGCACCACTGAGGTAACGCTTAGCTATAATACCTGGCCCTGGGGAGAGAACCAAGTCCATGCCATGCAGCTAATGTGCCTCATTTTAGAACCCTCACATGTACTCCACCCCTGAAGGATCAACCATGATTGGGTAACCATGGTAAGGGTAACCATGCTCACCATGCCCCTGCTCAACATGATTGACAGGTGAGCAGGGGCAGCAGTAATCCAGCTGCTCCATCCTAAAAATCTGTACCTATCTCCCTTGTCTTCTTTGCATAAGCCTGGGTGCCACCTCAACAATGCTGGCTCCCACACTCCAAGGTATTGGGACAACCAAGCCAGATCCATCCAGCACTATGCCCTATGCCAGGGGTGGTGGCAGCCCCACACTGGGCTGTTAGCACACTCTTTTGCCAGAGCAACCCCCAGATGTGGGATAGGGCACAATTGTGGTTTGGGGTGCCTGGAAGGTCCCCTGCTGTGCTCTGTGGATCAGCTGCAAAGGCCTTGTAGGTTTGGGGCCCTATGAAGCAGCAACAGCAGATGGCAGTCGCAGAGCACTTTGTCATGGGATCAGGAAGTGTCATTTGGATGGCGACAGAATGCACCTCAGGGGAGTTCCCTGGCAAATGGAGTATAGATGCTGCAGGGGCCCCATGTGCATTGTTGTGGCCAGCATGATGTCATCTGTGCTGTCTGCCATAGCTGCACATGTTTGTATTTAGCATCTGTGCAGGTGGTGACTCAACAGAGAGTTTTGAGAACATGACTGGTGCCGTTTCTGCTAGTTTGCTCACTTGTTCCAGCCTCGCCCCTGAATACCCTTCCGCCCATCAAGACCACCTGACTCGCATGAATGCAGTGCTAGAAACAGCTCAGGTTATCTCTCTATGAGCCCCGGGAGCAGTTTGCAGCAGCCCAGGCTGAAGGATTTTGAAACCAGTTCAATGGACCTCTTCATGATTTGCAGTTCAGTAAAGACTGGAGTGATCTACAACTCTACAACTGCCATCTCCAGAATTGTCCCCAGATGCCATTTTTCCCCCCATACACCTCTGCTTTTCTCCAATGAGCTATTGGGGAGGTGACAGGAATTCCTTCTGTGAATGTGTTATATGTTCTCCAATTACTTATAACCCCAGCATGGTGTAGTCAGTGGTGGGATTCAGCAGGTTCACACTACTTTGGCAGAACCAATTGTTAAAATGGTGCTTGTAAACAACCAGTTGTTAAACTATTTGAATCCCACCCCTGGGTGTAGCGGTTAAGAGTGATGGACTCTGGAGGACCACAGCTGATTCCCCACTCTTCCACATGAGCGAAGATTCTAATTTGGTGAACTGGATTTATTTCCCCACTCCTACACATGAAGTCTTCTGGATGACCTTGAGCTAGTCACAGTTTTCTCAGAACTCTCTCAGACCTCAATAAGTATCTGTTGTGAAAGAGGAAGGAAAGGAGTTTGTAAGCCACTTTGAGACTCCTTACAGGAGAGAAACATGAGGTATAAAAACCAACTCTTCTTCTTCTTTGGAAGAGTCGCTCCTTAAGGCATTATTCCCAACACACACACCCCATCCCCTAGGACTTGAATCCTGGTGCAGCAGTTTCCTCCCCCAAATAGACTTTGAAGTGTCTGGGTTATATGTTTAAAGTGGCCATAGGTTTTTCCTCTGTGTCTATCTATCACAAGGTTATGTGATTGCAGTAGGGGGTTCAAATTTCTATCTGCAGTGCTGCCAGGAATGTGGTAGTTACAGGATTCCTGCAGGGAGGACCATAGTCCTTTCTGTTTCCTTTGTTCTCTTCCTTGTTGAGCTGTTTGTGTAGGTGTGGAGAGGGCACAGTCAGGTAGGTGTGCCAGCATCAGCATTTTTGGGCTGCATGTTTCCATATATGGTTGAGGTGGAAGTGTCATCAACATGCTACTCCACAATTGGTAGGTGTCAGCAGTGTTGCTATGGATTCCAGAACAGCTGTTATGCTTACAGCTCCCTGGGTTGGGTCTCTGGAATTCCTTTTCTCTTCAGGGAAAGCACAGCATAACGACTTGCTATACCAGCATTGCTCTGATATCAATGACAAACCAGTTTAGGATTTCTCTGGATTCAATATGATAGTATAGTTTCATAAAGCACTAATTGAACAGAGGACAATGTTACTATAAACATATTTCCATATTTACATCAGATCAGGTGCTTTGTGTCCTATTTATAATGTCACTATTTATTAGAATATTTCCCCCCAGTCAAGAAATGTATACATATGAAACATGTTGCATTCTTATAATGTTTTTGAAGTTCGTTTGGTTTATTTTGTTTTAAATCTGTTTAATTGCTGTTTACTGAATATCTTCAAGATTTATAATTTATAGGTTGTGCTTTGGTGTTTATTTTTGTTTTCACTACTCTGTGATATCTAGGGTTGAATCCAGGTAGTCTATTTGGGGGGGGGGGGGAGACAATGGTTTTTCTGTGCCATTGGGACACAAGGAAGGCCTCATAAGCTCTGACATGAAGCTCATTGGAAGCCCCTCGGCAAGTCACCATCTCTCAGCCTAACCAAGTACACAGAACAGATGTGAGGATAAAAGAAAGGAACAGAAGCAATGCATGCCACCCTCAGAAGGAAAGTCAGGATAGAAATGAATAGGTAATGAACAGCTGTGAATTTAATGTATTGTCGAAGGCTTTCATGGTCGAATCGATTAGTACTGTAGATTTCTGGTTGTATGGTTAGAATTCTAGTAGTATTTTTTTCTGATAGCTAGATCTGTGGCTGGCATCTCTCTGAAGATGCCAGCCACAGATGCAGGCGAAACGTCAGAAGAGAATGCTGCTAGAACACAGCCATACAGCCCGGAAACCACACAGTATCCCAGCTGTGAATTTACTTGTAGCATTCTTAAAGGAGCCAAAGAACATTGTAGCATTCTTAAAGGAGCCAAAGAACATAAATAAATACACCGCCCAGAGCCCTTCGGGGATTGGGCAGTCTACAAATCCAAATAATAAATAATAATAATAAACATCCCTGTTGTCAGCCTGAGAAGGACCATCAGTCTGATGCAATTACCTTTAGCCTCTGCATAGAACGTGTGAGTGGAGGGTGGCATTTTCATAAGGCATTCCTGCATCTTATAATTTCTTTTCAAACAACTAATTACTGCCTTCCCTTAATTTGCGCCACAGGGCTGATTGAAAAAGAAACAACTGTATCATATGGTCCAACCTGCATTGGAAAAATAATAAGTTGTTCCATGATAGCCTTACTTTATCAGGCATATGGCTCTAAACATCTGTCTAATTAATGGTTTCATACTGATAGATAGCACTGTAAGTTAAGCAAATAAGCACAATTGTCTCCTGAACTATTGGTGGCACCACCAGTTTGTCCTTTCTGCTCACTCACGCCATATGGCAAAAGACCATTTTGGCAAAAGATCATATCTACGCTCTAATCACTATGGCATAGTGGCTTCCATAATAGACACTATGCCATCAACATTCATTCATGAAAATGCTTCAATTAGTTCATGCTTTTGTTCTTTTGGAATGCAACTTTACAATAACAGTATTTTTCTCACCACAACTTGGAAATCTATATTCAAGGACAATAGGCCTATCTAAGGCACATTCTCAAGACTGAACTGACTGGAGAGATTATATACAGTATAGTGATACCTCGAGGACCCTGAGCTGCCTCCTATATACAGGGTTGGCAGCAAACTGAGCTGTTGCTGTTTGCAAACGTACGTGAGTGTGGTGACCGATGTGCATGTACCAGAGCCTGGCCAGAGTAGGCGGGACCCGAAGCAGGAGTGAGTCACAGGGTGCCATGGCAACAGTTCCTTTCAGCTGCATCCCATGTGCATCTGCAGCAGCATCTCTGTTCAAAACTGGTCAAAGCTTTTTTTCAGCTGCACACTCCATCCCCCATTCACTTCTGTGGAGCATAGCAAGCTTTGCCAAGCACAACAGCACCATATGGGAGACAAAACATTCAGAGGGGTATTGGTGTTGCCTTTCCCCTCCTCTCTCACCCCTTGCTGCTCATCTCCTGGGAGCCAGACGAAGAGGCAGCAGCCCCCCCCCCCCCGCCTTTCCCACATTCTCCTTCATTGCCCTCTCCACCTTAATAAGCCTCCAAGGCTACCTTGGGGGGGGGGAGGACCTTTGAAGGAGCTGTCACACTTGGACCTCTTCAGGAAAAATAGTGAGGAGGTGGGGTAGATTGACCCAAATGGCTGGGAGGTATTTCCTAAGGGTCGCCTTGAGGGTCCAGTGAATGGGTTCAACTGGAGGGTCTTCTTCAAAGGACTACCCTTGGTTAAGACCTGACCTAAGGTACGCCCCTTGAGGACCACAGGTGAGGATCCCAATGAAGGGATCCTCTTGAGACGAGGAGAAGGAAGACCCCCCCACCCCTCTTCAGAGGCCACCCCGCCTTTGCCAGGGGAAACTGCGCGCCGTCCCGGCTTTACCTTGATGCTGGTCTGGCTGGTCTGGGTCTCCGCCTCGACGCCGCAGCAGTGGCGCCCCACGCTCCTGCTGCCCCCTCGGCCGGCGGGCTGCCTACGCTGATGCCCCGGGCAGGTGGGCTGCTGCTGCGGCTGGCGGCTCTGGTAGGCGAGCACCGAAGGGATGGCGTCGGCCGCGTCGGTCTTGACGAAGAGGCCGTGCAAGGTGGCGGCGGTGCCCTGCGAGACGGTGGTGGCGGTCTGGTGGGGCGAGTTGGACTCGTCCGAGTCCCGGCAGTAAATCACGCCGCTCTGCGAGACGTGGATGCTGGGAGCGCAGCCCATCCCTCCGCCGCGCCGCCCGCCCGCGCCTCCCCTGGAGCCGAGCGCGGCCGCCGGGCAGCGGGGCCACCAGCGCTGCCCTTGAGGACAGACGGGCGCCCGTGCCAGCCTAAGGGGCCGCCCCGCGCCCTGCGCCGCCGCCGCCGCCGAGCATCGCCTGGCTGTCAGTCAGCAGGAGCTCCTCCACGCGCGCGCCGGGACGCCGGCCTCCTGCTGCTGCGGCGGGATCCCCGGGCGGGGAGCTCGAGCTCCATCAGGGCATTTTGGGCACGGCGGCGGGAGGAGGAACCCGGAAGGTTCCTCGGGGGACCTTGGCTCCTTGCCCCCTGCTTGTGCAGCCGCCTCGCGCTTCAGAGATGATCTCCCCCCATCCTCTCCTCAACCCAGCCTCGCTGAGATCCTTAAAGCAATGGCTGACTTTCCCATCAATCTCCGAATTGTTTTATTTTGGGCCTCCTCCTCTCCCCAGTCAGTCCCCCAACATACTGACTTCAGCCGCCGTTTTAGACTGCGTGGGGGCAGTTTCCTCTGGGGCAACTTTGAAAAACTGTGACTCATGTTATGTGAGGGAAATCCCCACCCCCGGGACAACATTACACCATCTTTGTACCACCCACGACATGCAAAAACGAATGGCACAGAATGTCTTCAGGATTCGTCAGTTGGTTCTGAATGACTGTAGAAACCCATTGAGTTTCCCAGGGGCTGTCCCCACCCCCACCCCATTGGAACTGGTCCTAATACCTATACATACAGAGAATTGCACCAGGGAACCTCCTGCCTACTTGACCCAGCAGGGAGCCACCTGTGCCTGTAGTAGGATTGTGACTGTGGTCCACCATAGGCAAGGGTGATGCCGGAGATGCTCCATAATGGCTGCATTCCCATTTTTCAGCCTAAATTTACTTTCCTGTTTACATTTGTTGCTGTTAGTGTTTACTGGCTAGCATGAGCAATTGCTACCTATCTTCTAAATGTATACAGGGTCAACATACTGCCCCTTCTATTTTCTCTGTTCTAAATCTTGTTCATTCTTTCAATGCTTGTGAGATTTGGTTTCTAAATGTATTATTGTCTTTAAATTAAATTATTTATGTGTTCCTTCTCTACTTCTAAATCTTCTGGAGATGGCAAATCATTCTGATACCTCGCCTGTATTCCCACAGACTTGTCAACAAAGAATTTAAACTGATTGTTGTACTCTAAATGTGATCTTTCCAGGACTGGGTTATGATTTTCAAGTACTGAGCAATAATTGTATTTACACTGTTAATACAAACTAAAATGGCCTTGGTCTTATGAGCTATTTTACTGTATCGTGTTCAATTTTTACATCGCCTAATTTTTTCCCCAGAAAGCCTGCAAACATGCCTATTATGTTTGTGTGTCTGAACCTTCTTTATTAATGCATTTATTAGGAACACATAGTACTTATTTAGCACTTAGATAAAAGTGCTTTTGCAATGTGTGTAAAATAGTAAAGAGAATGTCTCTGTTGTACAAAATTAAGCAAAAGGAACAATGATAGAAGATACTTGATGATATTGTCAGATAATGCCCTCAGGTTTTCTGTAATCATTGCTGAAAAAACGAGGCTATACATCTGAATATGCATTTAAGTTATCTGTTCTAGATTTTTGATCTCGCAAATGCCTCTTCAAATTTGATGGTAAGGAACAGACTCAATTGAGCTATTTACTGGATAAAATTCAGTTATTTACTGGATAAAGTTATTAATGAATTACAAAGAAAATTTTACATTGTTCACTGGCCCGGCTTCAGGCATGCAAAAGAAAAATCTGGGACGGCCTTTCTTCAAACAGTGGTTTCAGAGAAATACAGACTTGTTCGTCCTTCCTTTCAAGCAAACATTTCCAAAACCAGTTTCTCCTGATTAAAACAGTAAAGTAAAAATTGAAGCAGTTAAACTAAACTCAGCAGCAGAACAGTCTCTGCATAAAAAGCAGATAACCTTTGAAAGTTCCGTAAAAACATGAGAAAATAAAACATTTTTTCCTGTTGTCTAAAATAATTAAAATATGCTAGGTGGACACATGGAGGGAGAGTGAGTATTCAAGATCATACATAATGCCTTCCACCTTCAAATTCACCTAAATATTTCCATAAGTAGGACTGCATGCATGTTCCAGGGGCTGCAATGCTGATAACTGTGTTGCAAGAGAAAACTCCCAGAAGATGAGTCATTGTTCTCCCAAGCACAGAACACTACAGCTATGCAGATAGACATGACTGGAGTGGAACAAAAAGTTTGCCATCTAATAATTTATGTCACATCAAAGGACAGAGACTGGGAAAGCCAAAAGGCTATATTGTCTTAGGAAGAAAGGAATAATCTCAAGAGGGGACAGACCCGGCCTCCACCCCAGAAACCACAGCATCTGGCTCTATGTTGTTGGACTCTTCAAGCCATGAAGGGCTAACTCCATCTTGACCATGTGTCAAGGGACAAAGAAGAGAAACACTTAAGCCCACAGAACAGAGGTAATAGAGGACTTTCAAACTGTTGTAACTTGAAGAGAATAACCTGTCCTAGCAACAACATCACGGAGGTACTGGTTGTGGTGGGTTTTCCTGGTTGTGTAGCCGTGGTCTGGTGGATCTTGTTCCTGAGGTACGTTTAGAGCTAGGGTTTAGAAAACTGCATATTTTTACCTTTAGTTTGTAAGGTTGTTCAGCCTGATGCTTGTACTGATTGTGTTTGCACTTTTTGTTTATTAAACTTTCTTATACTTTAAAAGCCTGATCTCTGTGCCTATACCTTGCCTGATTCAGTCAGGGTTCTCAAAGGTGAGGAGCCATAAGTGAGCATGGCATTCTGAAAGGGCAAAATTGCAGAAGTGTGATAGATTGTTCCTGTGCTAGAATGAGCAAAGTGGGAGATAAGACAGCTAGATGTATCCTTTGAACATCAACACTGTACAGATCCTTCCACAGAAGATACTCTTGTAGATTTGTTGGTAATAGCAGTTATGACCCAGAGAGATAAGTAGAAAACTGGGAGTATGGGGAGAAGCCAAGGTAATGGCGTTGCAGGTAGAGAACGGGAATAGCAAGGGACCTCTAGTAATTCCGAGAGCCCAAAGGAATGGGGCTTGTAAGCCCATTTTCTCACAGACATAATACTAATATGGTAGGCCAATAACAACAAAAAGAAGGAAAACCTCATTGCCTACCACTTCAGTTCTTGTTGCAACAAATCCTTATTAGCTGTTGACATTATTTACTTTCATGTGTGTGAGTGTGTGTGTGTGTGTGTGTGTGTGTGTGTGTGTGTATCTAAGTTCATTACATTCTTTCAACAAGAGCTCCAGCTTTCATATGTCCTGAAATCAGTTTCATTCCCCCAAGCTCTTGTGATAAAGGGATAAACTAACAGGCAATTCCTTCCCTTAGTAAATCCACCAAAGTTTTTTATTTCAAGTTTGGCCATTGCAAAATATTTTTTGTGGTGTGGTTCTGAATGTATTGGCATTATTGTGCAAGTTTTTTTATTAATGATTGGAAGGAAGGAAGGAAGGAAGGAAGGAAGGAAGGAAGGAAGGAAGGAACAAAAGTTCTTGCATCCAATCCGTATCCATCCACTGGAATCCATCGAGAATCCCGATCATATTTCCACAATCGAAAGTCCACCTTGTCCTGAAAGAACTTTTAGGATCCCAACGTTCCATTCCACCCGATCGAATCTGTCCCACCCATTCCTTGTATCATGCCCAAGAAATGCTTTCACCAACATGTGAAAAATGTCTAGAGTGATTCATATTAAATGATTCATATTAAGCTGCTAATTTACTTTTGTTAAATCATGGCAGTTACATCCTTCTGCATGAAAAAGACCTTGCTTGAAGAAAGGCAAGAGCAATCAATAAAAGCTGTATGCATAAGCCATTAACATTGCAATCCAGCCCCCTCATTCTGTCGCTGCTGGTGACATGGTGGCATCAACACTAACCTAACTGAATGAATACCAAGATGGTGTTCCTGTTCAGCTGGCTGCGGACAATGCAGGTATTGCCCTGGCCTTGGATACACAGCTAAGTGCCATAGCTTATTGCCAAAACTTCTGGGGGTGGCCACTGAGCATGTCTTTGCACTCGGACAGCTCAACAGGCAGGTTTATCCTGCTTGAAGCACTGGAACAATTCCTTCTGCTTGGCCAGGAAGAGAGTGGGACCCTGATGGCTGAGGGGCCTCATAAGAGGAGGCCCTCCAGAATGGATTCTCCAGACCTGACTCTGTCATACAAGCCATAATCTTAGCCACTGTTATGGCTTGTCATAGTGTCAAGGTTTTGAGTCGTGAGTCCCCCATCTTGCAGTCATCCCCATGAGCTGGATCCCTGCCTCTACTCTGACCTTTGGCCCTTTTACCCTAATGCAGGGCTAACTCGCCATACTCTCAGGAGAGCATCGCTGGCTCTGAAACATCCACTAGCCTCCATGGCCAGCTGCCCTCACTGGGCAGTGGGGGTCCAACTGCTGCACTGAGCCCTTCTCATTCCCCACAGTCAGGATGTTCCTACAAGGGCTTCGTTGCTGAATCTCCCATCTCTCCCAGAAATAAGGTTCCAAATTAATCACCAGTTTGGAAACATTAAGCCCATTAACCCAGAATTGCAGACCCAGTTTATAGAGGGTTCAGTCTGGTACCAATACTTCCAAACATAGTCACCTTCTTCTCTTTCCCAGAGCTAAGGATGGGTTGCTCAGTTCTGTTCATTGGACCATTCCACTCCAAGGTCAGATGACTGTAACATTTACTTTTCCAATTTCCTTATCTGTTCCAGACCTAGGTCCTCACAACTGCTAGGACTGTGTGTATGTTCTGTTTCATTGATTTTATTGTGTGCTTGTGTTCCCCTATTATCTCTTAATGGAAATTGTTAAACTTTATTTGCTTTCCTGCGAATTTCTTGCAAAGGCTGACTTCCGTATGCATAGGCAATCAAAGTCTCCCCATTGCCTCACTCTAAAAGGAAGAGACTTCCCACCACTTCACATAACACAAGCAGCAGAGGTATTTTCCTGTAAATGCTATCCAAGATCCATTGTAACTGCAGATGCTGGAGGGGTAAAACTGGGCCCTTTGGCAGGCAAGTCATGTGCTCTACTACTGAACTATGCCCCTTCAATGAAAGAAAGTAAACAAGCTTCAGAGATCTGAAAACCATGCCCAGGCCAACAAACAATACTTGGACATTGAAGTAACGCGCAAAAACTAACATGAGGTCATTTGAGAAGTGCCAGCTTGTGACAGAACAGTCTTGTTGTGGATGAAAATATCAACAAGCAACACAAGCAACAAGCAACTAGTATAAATAGAAGCCAAAATCTAAAGCTCTATACAACTAGTTACACATAGTCAAGTGGGCCTTTGTATTTATCAATCTCTCTTTGCCAAATGGGAAACTGCTTTTGAAAATGAGAGGAGTTTCAAAAGCTTCAGCGTCTATGACACAAACCAGCTGAGGTCGTCCTAGTGGTAATCGGCACGCTGGGCGCCATTCCGAAAACACTAAGGCAGCACTTGAAACATCTTTGAATTGACAAAATTAACATCTGTCAAATTCAGACGGCAGCCCTGCTGGGATCCGCACAAATACTACGCCGATACATTACAACTTCCTAGGCCTCTGCATGAGGCTCGAATTGCAATGGAAGGCCAACAACCAGCTAAAGATCTGGCAGCTGTGAAATCTACCAATAATAATAATAATAATGATGATGATGATGATGATGATGATGATGATGATGATGATGATGATGATGATGATGATGATGATGATGTTTTTGTGTGTGGGAAGAGTCTTATGAAGAGGCACAGAGTCATAACACATATTGACATGCATTTATAAAGAACAATTCTGATGCCTACGCAAAAAAATGAAAAAATACTTCTTTCCATGACAGGGGGATGAGATTGTGGCATATGAAGATAGCCATGGAAGAGCAATGATCTTATAACAATATACCAATATAGCAGTGAATGCATATAGGGTAAGTTTTTTTTAAAAAAAATCAGAAACTTGTAAAAAAATTAAAACCAACATTTTGAAAGGGAGATTTCCAGTGGAGGGGGGGAGGGCAGGGAGAGGTTGTTCGAGAGTTCAGTCAGCAAAAGTAGGGTGGAAGTGGGTAGAAGAGGAAACAAACAAAAGTGCAGGCAACATTACACATGAGATCCAACACAATCCAACACTGGTTTTAGAAAAAGACTGGAATAAAAGTGATGCCAAAAGAATGACTCCCCCTGAAAAAAATGTGAGGCAAAAATGAACTGAAGAGGATAACCCAAAGCAGTTTGGGGCCAGAGCCAACAATAACACTGTGAAAATGCCCAAAGACTCAAGGTGGATTACACAGAGTAAAACAATACAATCCATGGGACAGGGCCATCTTCTAGACTGGGAAAAGCTGGGAAAAGGTGCTTTTTGTTTTAGTTTTTTGCAGCTGCAATAACTTGCTTTGCCAGCAGTAACACTGGATCCATTATAACCTCTAGACTCTTAACCAAATCAACAAGGGTCAGCTAAACCCCTCTGAAGGTGGGAAGCACAATTTCCTTTGAGATCTCAGTCTTCCCAACTAGAATTACTTGCCTCATTTTTCTCTTAGTCATTTAGCTACATGAGACAAGCAATGATTCAGGACCTCAACTGAATTACCAGGAAATTGTAGAATATGTAGAACTGGGCATCATCAGGATATTTTATCAGATCCTTTAATTCTCTGGAATTAAATATTCTATGTAGTTGAATGAAATTTGGCCATTACTCTTTTTTCATTTCTTTAGCTCACACCCAGCTTAAGTGAGTGAAAATGGGGCATAATATGGACAGAAGCGAAGTAAGTAAATGAGTGGCAATTTGTTCATATCACAAAACAAAATTTACTTTTGCACAGAAATAGCCATCATATGATTCAAGTAATAGGATGCAAAGTACACAAAACAAAGAGATTCAAAGGATGAGAAAGGAATGAGTAACCTGGTGCAGTTCCATTTGTTATACCAGGAAGGAGGAAGAAAGGATGCTCAATGGAATTCTGCAAACATTGTGGCACATGGGTCCCCTCTAGTGGTAAAGATGTGTCAATGAACTCAGGTTCTCTACAAAATCACAAAATCACTAAAGCAATACCTTTATGAAGACCTGCCAGTGTAGTAAGCAAGTTTTCAGGTTACAAAGAATGCTTCCTTACAGTTGAGAAAAGCAAGGTATACATCCAAACTCTTCTTCTTCCTCTTCATTTCTTACAGGGTGCTATTCTGCAAAACTGGATTAATCTACAATATTGGATTGACCAAAGAAAAACCTATGAGTGGGTAGCAGCACAATGTACTCCTCCAGGACTCAGAAGAATGAAAAGCTGAATTGAGCAAAACTGTCTCTTGCCATGGACTCACAGGAAAAAGGATCTTTCAAGTATGTGGGCCTTAAGACCATGAAAGGTTTTAATGGTAAACACCACACTACCATCTTGAATTAGACTTGGAATAATTTAAAGCATTTATTTTGGGAGCTCCTTCAATGCCGTTACTGCTTCAATCTTAATGCAGGCGGTTCTTGTTAACATAATTAGAATGTGGCATTTTTCCTGTGCTTAGTTCTTTCACAAAAGCATGCAAGGACAGAAACAGGGTGGATAAATGATATCTAAATTTTAACAAAATAAAAATAATTTAATATGAAGAATTGATTTAATAATTTAATATTAAGAATGGTAAGAGACACTCAATATCCGTGGAAGAGATTTAAAAAGCGAGCAAAATGGGAATTCTTCCACATAGAAAATAGGAGCTTACGTCTTTTATCATATGTTTATGATTGGCTGCATATATGTTGCAATTTGTCACTAAATTTACAAGTTGGACGTTATAGATACAGTTGCTTGAGTATATTCAATGGAATTGTGATCATTTCTACTGTGACTGCCTAGTAGAGAGTACGTGTTTTGGGAATGATTTTGTGTTATAATTTATATACACAGTTGGTTATCTGTTTTATTGTTTTTCCTGGAACTGTGTACCCTTCACTCATCTAATCTTATTTATTCTCCAGTGGCTCCTGTATTCCTAATTTTCCTGGCCACCAATTTCTGGGTGACTTTCTTTTGATGATCTGATTGCATAACTTTGAGGCATTTTGCAAGCAATATATCTTAAGCTTCAGTCACTTGGGAAAGCTTATATGTATAGTGTCAATACCGAAAAGCACACCAGAGTGATGCATAGAGATTATGAGGATTGAAATGGAAAGAAATTAATAAAATTGGAACTTGATCAACTGTTTATTTTTTTAAGCCCCACATGATATTTGTTACTTGCTATACATTTTTCTTTTCTTGGTCTGGGTGTAGGAATGGAGGAAAACCCCAAAGAAAACCCCAATCCCTTACAGCTGTTAACAGCTGGTCTCTAATTAGAATGAGAACACTAAATGAAAAACCATGGGAACAGAGGGGAAATGATGAATGTGCAGCTATATCTATTTCCCACCCAAGTATTTTGCAAATCAGTGATATATTGGGCATGGACATCTCGCTCATGAAGACAATACATCCCATTTTGGACAAGAGCCATTGCCTGACTGCTTGCTCACCTAGCACCAGCCATACTCATGCAGCTGTTACCTGGAGTGCCTGGGGTACACGGGAACTTTCACAGGTATTTTCAGACTCCTGAATTAAAGGATCTTTGGTCTTTGCTGGAAGGGGCACAAATGTGGGTAATACTTCAGGCAAGTGTTTGGAATAGCAGCCAGTGAAGGAGACAGCAGTTGAATTTTAATCTTCATTGAACATTAAAAATAACAGCAGGACTGCCTCTTCCAAAATGTCCCTTGAAGAGCAAATAATAATCTGCCATGGCAAAAGATACATCTCACTGTTGCATAACTCTGAAGATGCCGGTCAGACATGCGGGCAAAATGTTTAGAGCAAAAACTACCAGACCATGGCCACACAGCCCAGAAAACCAGTGGCGTAACTAGGCAAACTGGAGCCCTGGGCAAAACCTGAGTTTGATGCCCCCCAGGCGCATGCCCAATGCAACGCGCACCCCACCCTCGTAGCTACGCCCAGTGGCTTATCTAGGCAAACTGGAGTTTGGCGCCCCCCATGGGCAGCCACCCTCCCCCTACTGTGACCAAGCAATGATTTGTTACACCAGGTTGTTTCAAAGTCACCATCACATTATAGAACATGCCCCAACTCACAAATCTGAACACAGCAATAAGCCATGCCACACAGCAGAAATAATTTTTTGAAAACATTTTCAAAATGCTTTCAAAATGTTTTATTACTGCTATGAAAACAATTTATGGTGTTGTATCCAGTCCCCGCGATTGGGGGAAACAGCATCACTTTCATTGTTTCAAAGGAGAATCTGAGCTCCTTAGTTTAAACAAGTGATGCTGGAATCCACCCACAAACAGCATCATTTTCAATGGTGTTTAAACTAGGGAGCTCAGATTCTCCTTTTAAATCCACCTTAAAGGGAGAATCTGGGATTCCCAGTTTAAACAACATTGAAAGTGATGCTATTTTGGGGTTGATTCTCCCCCACCCTGAAACAGCATCACTTTCAATGTTTAAACTGGGGACCTCAGATTCTCCCTTTAAATCCATGTCAAAGGCCGGGGGATTTAAAAAGAAAATCTGGGGAAATTTGGGAGGTGCCTGCTGTCAGGGGTACAATTGTTAATCTAGCAGCACCAAACTTTCAGGGTAACTTTAGGAGACTCTCCTAACGATACCAACCATGTTTGGTGAAGTTTGGTTCAGGGGGTCCAAAGTTATGGACCCTCAAAGGTGTAGCCCCCATCTTCTGTTAGCTCCCATTGGAAACAATGGATGACGGGGC
Source organism: Sphaerodactylus townsendi (assembly GCF_021028975.2). Lineage (NCBI taxonomy): Eukaryota > Metazoa > Chordata > Lepidosauria > Squamata > Sphaerodactylidae > Sphaerodactylus > Sphaerodactylus townsendi. Next base: position 36,052,567 of record NC_059431.1, read on the forward strand.
ACCCCCTTTGGGAGTCCATAGCTTTGGACCCCCTAGACCAAACTTCACAAAACCTGGGTGGTATCAGTAAAAGATTCTCCTGATGATGCCTCCCAGGTTTGGTGAAGTTTGGTTCAGGGGGTCCCAAATTATCGACCCTCAAAGGTGTAGCCTTATCTCCTATTAGCTCCCATTGGAAACAATGGGGGATGGGGCACCACCTTTGGGAGTCCATAACTTTGGACTCCCACAACCAAACCTCACCAAACCTGGGTAATAGCATCAGGAGAGTCTCCCGAAACATCCCTGAAATTTTGGTGCTGCTAGCCTAAAAACTGCGCCCTCTGCAGGCCAAAAATGGAAAAACACTGAAAATACAAAAAATCCCACAAACGAACCTGCAGTTTTTGCGCCCCCCACAGGGCTGCGCCCAGGGCAACTGCCCACTTTGCCCAATGGGAGGAACGCCTCTGCAGAAAACCCACAACAGCCAAACAACAATAATCTATCGGTGATCCCTGGCCTGAAAGAGGTCTGGCTGGCCTCAACCAGGCTCAGGGTGTTCTCAGCCCTGGTCCCAGTCTGGTGGAATACATTAATAATTCCTGGGCTCTGCAGGACTTCATGCAATTCTGCAGGGCCTATAAGACAGAGCTGTTCTGCCAGGCTTATGGTTGAGGCAGCTATGGTTTAATCAGTGATTTCCATCCATTTGGCCTCCCTCCTTTCCACTCCCTTTCCCACTACTGTTATATTGTTTGTTATATATGAGAACAGGCATAGTAAATTGATATTTTTAATTGCCATCCGTTAGATTTAGGATTTTAACAGTTTTAAATTTTTGTAATGTATTGTATTTGATTGCATTTGTAAATTATTGGGTTTTATCTGATGGAAGCCACCTTGACCCTTAAGGGGAAGGGTGGCATATAAATCAATCAATCAATCAATCAATCAATCAATCAATCAATCAATCAATCAATCAATCAATCAATCAATCAATCAATCAATCAATCAATCAATCAATCAATCAATCAGATAGATTGAAAAAGAACTGTAAAGTACTAACACCACAGTCCTGAGCGGGGGGAGCTGACCAGCTGCTAGGTTGGTTTATTTTGGAGATATGCTGGCATAGCCCCCTGCTGTCGCTGGGCTAAAACCAGGCACCAGTTCGGCAATGCCATGGACCCCATCAGTAGCAACCATCTGTGCTAATGGGGAAAGCAGGAATTAGTCAGCTCCCTAAGATGCCTCTGCCTGGGACTCCCCTCCCTCCTCCAAGTACCAGATTAAAACATAAAGCTATGCTAGCAAAAGTCCACAGAGTGGCCCATATGTGCCACCTTGGCCAAGAATTTGGTATCTTCAAGTTCTTTGCTAGCTAGAAGCCTTGACGTAGAAAGTCCAGGCTAGCCCAATCTTATCAGATCTTGAAAGCTAAGCAGGTTTAGCCCTGGTTATTTTTTGGATGGAAGATTACCAGGGAAGTCCAAGATTGCTGTGCTGACGCGACAATGGGAAACCACCTCTAAATATATCTTGCCATAAATCCATTGCAACTTAATGGTATTTTAAATGCACACAGCTATAAGTATTTGCATAACCAAGCCATAAGTACTGGGTCCTTGGAAGAGCCATCAACAGATTGTCGGTGCTAGGACAATCCTGTCCTGTTTCCTATTCTTGTGCTGGCAGAGAAACTTTGTAAAATGAATACAGGCATTTTGTAGCCCCAAAAGGGAATTAATTTCTCCACATAACCCTTTAACTTCCTGCAATACTTTTGTTGTGCATTTCACTTCTACATGCCACCCGCAAAATTATTATCCAAACAACTACATTTCACATCAAATCAACAGGGCCAATTTATTTATTCATGACATTTATACCCTGTTTCATACTAGCATTTCTAGGTGGCCTACACAAAGGTTAGAAAAAAAATAAAAACCACAATCAAATATAAATAAAACATAACAAAACAGCAATCAAAATCACACTAAAATAACCCCAGTCCCCACTCCCACCCTCCCCAGTCTAGCAGCAGTGGAGGGTTGTATGAGTATGATGCTGACATATATACAAGCATAAGAATCTCATACTTGTTCTATGTTGAGATGGCAAAAATACTATTGCAATGTCAGGCTTTTATTATTCCTATAGGCTGGAGTCCAGGGTGGGCACACCGTTTAGAGTCCTTTCTTCAGCAGTCCCAACCGTCAGGCCTCAGCTCAGGAAGAGGTGCATGTGTATGTATGTGCTGTCAAATCAGTCTACCGGAATTTGTCTGATCTGATCGGTTAATTAGTTGGGGGAATTAGCTGGAAAAATATTGGTAATGTAAGAAGTGAGTAGCGGATCTCCACCAGTTTATACAGAATCACTCCCCTAAGAAATCCATTCGAAACCAGGTCTGAAACCGAAAGGGGTACAACTTTATTAAGGGATTAAAAAAATAAAATACACTCACAAGCACACAGAATTTAAGAAGCCTTGAAAATATATGGAGAAGAGTGATAACAGGAAGAGAGTTGGGGTGTTGGGAGGGCAATATTTACCGTTCCCGAAATGGAACGGTCTAAGGACAGTGGAGGAAACAGCCAGTGCTTCTGGCAGGAAAAATGACATTGGGGTCAAGTGCAATTTGCCATGGGTTTTGGGAGGGGGTCTAGTTACAGGAAAAATGGACCCTCTGGACAATGCTGTTGGAAATGATTTGATGGGATTAAAACCTGGGAGAGCCCAAGACTTGATGAATTTTGGGCAATGCTGATGAAATTAAAACAAGGACATTTCAAGTCTTCATGTACTTGTATTGTTGTGATGAAATTAAAACAAAGTGGTGTTTTGACAAGCCTTAATAGTTGAACAGGAGGTTACTGAGAGTTAACATTAGGGGGAAAGAGTACAGGGTCTCCCATATGTATCTTCTACCTATATAAGGACATGCAGTTGCCCTTCACACCTAACATGTTTAATGCTGGAAATATAAGTATGACACTTGTATTACCATGACATTGGCATATACAATTGCCCCGTGAAGTGTGAAATGTCTCTAAGTCCAATGTGCTTAGGTGCACTGGCTCTCATGTGGTAATACTATTATAGTCAAGATGTGAGTCAGGCTGCCCTCTGTGAAAGGAATTGCCAGGCACATTTCATTTCCTGCTTAGTCTGCACAAAGCTTGTTTAATAATGCAGATCCAGGCAACAACAAAAACATTTACTGCTTTCGCTGTTTTTCCAGGAGAAAGATACTAACATGCAGCAATAAGGCAGTGGAGGGAGAAGGGGAAAAATCAAGAGCACAGAGAGATGTGAAATTGGAAAGGAATTGGAAAACATGATCAGAGAAGCTAAATTAGAAAAAAATCACTTTAAAAAAATTCAATTTCATAGCAAGTTGTCTTTCATTTTGCAGAACACATCAGAGTATAGTAGAAAATAGGGAGCCTGAATCAATCTAGACGCAAGTAGTACACAGTATGGAAGTCACTGAAGTTGGACTAATGTATTTAATTACGAAACATTGTGGAACTGCATGAGTTTCCAAAAGAGCAGAAGTTACATTCCAGAACAATAGCAGCAATAGGAAAATAGAATTCATTTATGCATCCTACTTTGTGCAACCCTGCCATATACACCAAGCAGGGAATGATAGTGTGCAAAATGTTATGAATTAGCTTCAGAAAATAGAAACTTTTGCTCTTTTTTTAGTACAGAGATGAAATACTAACCCTCTATATAAAATGTGTCCAATGTCTGTAATGATTGAAAACTGCTTTATTCAGTGTATGAAGAAGACAAAAACCTGTGGTCAACATGTGATTATTTTTCACCCAGATGCTAATCATTTTTGAGCCAGCAAATAAAAGCTTATGGGACATACACAACATCATGCCAACAACACCACACCACCACAATTATGATATTATACCAGTGTTATGAGGATATTAGTCCAGCAGTGTACAGAAGTCGGCAAGAACTGCCAGTCTGATGTCAGCAGCTACTCTTATTTAATTTTATACATTATCCAATTTTTTAATTTCTTCATTAAAAGAGTTACTGTGGAATATCTATTATTTGAACTTCATGATGCAAATTCAAAAATGATAGCCAAGGTCTGTTGCAGGGCAGCCCCATTGAAGAGATTGGTGCCTGGCTGCGGCCGGCTGCCACTTCCAAACAGGTTTTCCAGTGGCATGGGAAGGCTCGAAAAGTGAGAAAGCCTCCGCACCATCGGGAAGCCTCTATGGGGTTCAATAGACTTATGCCGTCCTGAAGGGCAATATACGTCTGGATTTCTGGTCGCCGGCATAACACTATGTAATTCTTCCCTGGCCACACTCCTGCCCCTGCTATGCCAGTAGCGGCACTGGGATGCTGGCATCATGTCCAGTGCTGCGTTCTAATGCTGCGTCACAGCGTCGGGCGGGGTTGTTGGTGGTTGCATGCCAGTGGAATCACTCCTCTACCAGGGTAACTGCCCTGGGCAGGGTGAATCTGTCAATACAGCTGCATGCCGTTTCCACCAACAGATTCGGTCCCCACCTCTGGATGGGGCTCTTAGAGCGTTGAATATGTTGCATCTCTCATCTTTTTGCCTTACTGGTTATATAGTTTTCTGAGCATGTGCAAATGGGAACATGAACTAGGTCAGTGGATCCCAAACCCCTTGGTTCCCAGGGTACATCCCTAGTGCCCCCGACACACACACATAAGCACACACCTCTTTCTTGGTATTAGGTCAACTGCAAATTCAAAACAACTTCTAACACTGTAAACGCATGCATGTGCTTCACAAATAAAACATGACCTAATAAAAGTAAATCAATTTATTGAGATGTTTTAGCAATATGAAAGGGTATGTTTGCATCTCACCTGTCATGTCTTCACAGTTTTATTGGGATGGATGTGCTTGGTGCAGGGATATCTGCTTCTCAACATCAGGCTCTAAGAAGAATTCTTATTTCACCACATTCAGTAATTTTTAGCTTGTTTCTGTGCTTGGAAAGAAGTTGGGTGCCTGAACTGAAGCCCCACTCTACTAAATATGATGTTGGGGGCGTAATAAAGTACATCTTGATACAGGATCTTTTCAAGAGAACCATGTAAATGGGCCCAGAAATTGAGTAATAAAGATGACTTTGCTGACTCTCGGGTGACTCTTAGCCTTGGCTCCCTCCTCTCCTGACCTTGGGTGTTACTGATAGGGATGCATGCAGCCGGCAACAGACAAAGCCAACTGATAGGGACTGTCTTTATCTTTATTATTCCAGAATTTAGGATTACTTTTCCAGAGGCTATCTTTGATGTGTCTAGGGATTAACATCAATTGAGGTCTCCTGAGCCCTGGCCCAATCAACATTCAAGAGGCAAAGGGGAGGGTAAAATAAAAGGAATGGTTTATTGTTGCTGCAGCACCAATTTCCAATAAAGGCAGAAGCCCCGAATATAATTGATTTCCAGGATTTGTGCAGTTTGCAGAATCATAAAGTCATCACAGGCTCCTGGTGAGGTCAGATAGACCCTTCCTGCACATGCCAGAACATATGAATACCTTACTCAAACAATTCAGGATCTGCACCTTGGTACCTCCCCTGGGTGCAGATTTTACATTAAAATGAGGCAACAGAGTCATTCAGATGCCAGCTTGATCCTATGTGATACCTTGTACATTCTGGAATCCAGGAGATGTTTTGACTACAGGATAAATGGTTCTCATCCTTCAAGTGCCAATCAAAGCAACATTGGCATTATTATAGTTCTAGGAAAAGCACAATCGACAAGATGTTTTTGAAAGTTACTCAGGGTGGCTTGAGTGTGTATTCTAACACCTGTCTTTCCTGACATCTCTAATATAACAGTTTTGTTATGTTTGCGAGATGTTATCTTTGAAAATATCTTTACAGCAGTGCCCAATGAGCCATTAGCTCTGGTGAAAACTATCTGACACAGGGATAACTTTAAAATTTGGACATTATTGTTTAAGGCTAATACTTTCACCCATAAGCATTTCAGCCAATAAAACATTTTACATTTTACATGCACAGCAGAATACAAAGGATGTTTACAGGAGAGGGGGCTATTGTTTATTCTGAGAAAAACTGAAATCCATATTCTGGAAAGAATAAAACAGTGTATTGTCGAAGGCTTTCACGGCGGAATATTAGTGTTGTAGGGTTTCCAGGTTAAGGAGTATTTAGTAGTTCTCTCCTGGCTTGGTTAGCCTGCATCTGTGGCTGGCATCTTCAGAGGATCCTCTGAAGATGCCAGCCACAGATGCAGGCGAAACGTCAGGAGAGAATGCTGCTAGAACATGGCCATACAGCCCGGAAACCACACAGCACCCAAATAAAACAGTGCATTTGTAGTTGTCATTTTTCTTTCAACTGAAGGAGCACATTCTTTGTGCTTCAGCATAATTGGGACTAAGCCCTTGGAGACATTAGTTAAATCATATAAGGAACATTCTCTGCAAAGTATTGTCGAAGGCTTTCACGGCCGGATTCAACTGGTTCTGGTGGGCTTTCTGGGCTGTGTTGCTGTGGTCTGGTGAATCTTGTTCCTAACGTTTCGCCTGCATCTGTGGCTGGCGACTTCAGGGGTGTATCTGCAGAGGTGGGATCCAACCAGTTCTCACCACTTCTCTAGAAGTGGTTACTAATTTTTATTGAGCACCAAGAAGGGGATACTAAAGCAACCTCCCTGCCCAATAGGGACTGGAGGTGCGTGTATGTGGTGGCGCCACTGTTTGAATCCCACCACCATCGGAACCTGTTATTAAATTTTTTGGATTCCACCACTGTGTATCTGATATCAGAGCTCAGGTGATACACCTCTGAAGATGCCAGCCACATATGCAGGCGAAACGTTGGGAACAAGATCCACCAGACCACGGCCGCACAGCCCGGAAAACCCACCACAACCAATTCTCTGCAAATTTTAATGCCATTTTTAAAAGGCTGCATACTGCTGACTTAAAGAAATGAAAAGGAGATTTAACAAGTTCGGCTATGTGGTATTCAAGCATGCGCGACGTCTGTGTTTTGGCTCGGGAATTTAAACAAAACAAAAAAAATTCAGAGAAAACTGCCCTGCTCCTTTAAGGAAAAACCACGTGGCAGAGTTTTCCATCCCCTTTCCTGCAGAGAAAGATGGCTGCTTTGTAGTGTGGAGGGTATGCTGAACTTTCACACTGCTTTTTCCCACGTGCTTGTAAAAACTGCTGCTTTATAGTCCGTTCATAAAACGGCAATTTGGAAGATAGTCCAAACGTCCAGAGTTATTAGAAGAAAACTGAGCTATGTGGACGCGACGCCCAAGACTCGCCTGCTCAGCATTGTAAAACTTGCCCCGAGAAGGGTTAGGGAAGATAATAAGACTACAACTATGACGTCTGATCAAGCTGGGAGCTCAGGCCGAGAGAAAGGAGAAGTGACCGCCTGGTAAGTTGTTGGCCGTCTCGTCTTCGGCTGTATCATTTCTTTGCCATTTTTAGCCATCACACACTCCGATTTTAAAAAACAAAACAAAATATAAAGGCGGTTTCCAAGGAATGCAGTATAAAAATCCGTGTAAAGGCTTATGCATAAGAAAATACTTCACGGCGGTCTATTCTTAAATAAATATGTAGCCTTACGTTGTAAACGGGAGGCTTTCCGCCTTGTGGCTTCATCCTGTTATCTCAGTCTCTCGGCGATTGATGCAGCTGCTTTCTGACGTGGTTTTACTGAGCAATACAGAATCTCAAGTCTAGTGGAGACTTCCAGCACTCAACGGACTGTACCCACCTCGAATTTGGATATTTTTTTTTTGGTGGTGGTGGTGGTGGTGGTGGGGAAGCTTTTCTACTTAAAAACCCGTGGTTCCAATCTCATGTCTTCCATGAATGTATTAGGTACCTTTAGACAGCTGTACTGGTTGCCTTACTTCTATTGTAGGGGGGGTGGTACTGAACTCCTAAAAAAGTTGTTTTTAGTGATGACAAAATAATATCTGTGAAGTGCTGTATGAATGTTTATTGTATACTAAAACAGATTCTGACTTACGAAACATTGGGCCACAGTAAACATGCTTTTCTCTAAAGGGGCACACAACTTTTGTTGTACCTTGGCAACATTGAAGTAGCAAGATGGTCAAGATGCCATTTCATTAGGGGCCAAAAATTGAACCGACACATTTTTGGTTGCATCATGTTTTCTTGTTATAACCCAATGTGAAGTAATATGCTTTTGAACAAATTCTTAATATTTGTGGAAAAGTCTTATACAGAGGTATTTTAATCTTGTGTACAATTGCAAATTACAACTATTTCCGGAGGATTGAGAAAGTAAGGCAGTTAAAAAGTATTGCTTTTTATTGGTTACAGCCTCCAAAATCAAAATGTTGCAGAAGCAAAATGTGTTCCTCTACCTAGTGAGGGAATAATATTGCTGTTTGCACACATTCTATATTATATAAAGTGCTTGTTTAAAGGAGCTGGTCCTGTAGCTTTATTTAAGACTTCTGCTTGGTTCAGTAAACTATGAATAAAGAGCAATCACTGGTTTTTGCATCTATAAGCGTGGATTTCTGCTTTCTGTGGGCACTTCTGCTAATGGAAGAGGGCACTTTAAAAAAACTGATTTACCCCTATTGGTGCAGTCCCCCAGTCCTATCTTTATAATGTTCCTGATGGTTCACTGACTCATGAAGGCAACAGAAGACTATGACAGCAAAACCCAACTCTACTCACCAAGCAAAGCTATAGACCAGAAATAAACTAGCAAAGGTTCACACTTATTTTTGTTTTTTAAATAGGAATCTGTGAAGGCTTGAAGGCAATCAAGATAGCCACAGCACAAGAGAAGTCTTCAATATCAACATTACTTGAATAGAGAATCCAAGGCAATCCGAGATCATGTAGGGATCTTTGTCATCACCCAGGTTTAAAATGGAACTTGAAGAGTCTTTCGTTTTCCGAACCACAATAACCATGTTAAATAAATCTGGGCCTAACTTTTATAACTATTAAGTGGGGCTTAATGAGACCTATACCAGTTTTAGTGCCATCAACTGGAATACAGGAAATTCCTTCAATTCTCAATCCCTGCCATTTTCTGTGATTTCATTCTATTTTAATCAGTACCTGTAAAGCAGTTTAGAAAGGTCTGCATTATGGTTTTTAAAATTCTTGCCAAATTTCACGAACTGCAAGTTAAAGTTCTCCTAAAATGCAATGTATTAAATTGCTTATCTTCAAAGTTGTCTATGAGGAGTTTGTATCTGCAAAATTGCAGCTGTCAAGAGGCTTGAAATCCATTGCTAATAATAATTACAACATTACAATACCATGGAATTAAGGAATGTTTGCTAGCAAGTATTCTACATGATCCTGCATACTTCTCCATCTGGCAAGCTTTATTGGACTCAGTACCTCCCAGTATTTAATTAGTTTTAATGAAATGGGAGGGGTTCTATTTGGTATTTTACAGTATGCAGGGCCTGACTAACACTTGTGAATTCAGCCCTTTTAATAGGTTGTACTGGCTCAATTTTTTGAAGCATAAGATGAGATAGAGTTTAAGTAACTGGTGACATATTGTGAATTTAAAGTATCAGCCGAAAACTTATAAGCAGAAGAGGAGGAAGAGTTTGGTTTGAATTCATACCCTGCTTTTCTCAAAGGAGACTCACAAATTCCTTTCAAACTCCTTTCCCTTTCTCTCTCTTCAACAGACACCTTGTGAGGTAAGTGGTGCCGAGAGAGTTCCAAAGAACTGTGACTAGCCCAAAGTCACCCAGCAGGCTTCATGTGGAAGAGTGGGGAAACAGGCCAATTGTCCCACAATGATTGACTGCACCTGCTCTGCTGTACATGTACAACATGCAAAATAAAAATGACCTTCCTGCAATGGCAGGGCAATAATGAATGTATTGCTGTGGCAAGCATGGTGGAAAGGAGGGAAATAAAACGCCTCCTGCCTGGCTGTTCATGCTGGAGCTGCTCCAACCCAAGATTTTGCAAAAGGATCGCTGGTTTAGCGATTTTTGAAAATTCCAGGTTGAGGGAAATAAAATGAGGCACACTTGTTTTGGGGACAGAACCTGTGTGAACCCCCCACCCCCAAGTTACATTTGTCCTGTCCAGAATAAGCCTTAGACCCTGAAGATATGGAACTGTAGAAAAACTGGAGGAGCAACTTCAATCAAAAGTATATTTTAAAACAATGGCCTTATTTTTAAATGAGATGTTAGCCAGGTACCGTATATATGTGTTCAGTGACTGGCTCATAAAATGTGTAGATAGCAAAACAGGACAAAATGTCACGTAATGTATTCTTCCAAGTGTCCAGCATAAAGACTCATTCCACATCATTTCAAAGCATTGTGTTTATTAACATTTCAATAAATACCATGTGTTTGACCTCTGCCCTAAAGAAGAAAAAGAACCATCAAGATTCTTTACATTCCATTGCCAGCAATGGATACAGAACGGTCCCAAGAGGCTGATAAATAATTCTAATTTAATAACATTTAATCCACTGAATAGTACTGTAAATTTCAAGGTGGCTTTGCAAGTGCCTGCGAAGTGCCTTAAAGATGGAAATCGTAAATGGCAGTTTACATCGTAGGGTTTCTACACCTTAAGAATCAGCACGTGGTACAGATCTTCTGGAGTATATCGCTTCAGAATACAAGAATCCCCAAGCATACAGAACAGAGGTCTGCAACCTGTGGCTCTCCAGATGTTCATGGACTACAATTCCCATCAGCCGTTGCCAGCATGGCCAGTCAGCCAATTGGCCATGCTGGCAGGGGCTGATGGGAATTGTAGTCCATGAACATCTGGAGAGCCACAGGTTGCAGACCCCTGATACAGAATATTAGCACTTATGGCAAAGATTTGGCTAGAGTTCTTGCATATTAGCCAACCACAGATAGAAAATTTGAGATTACGGACCATTCAGTCATAGGATTCTGAAGGGGGAGGGCAGTATCACCTCATTCTTAGCATGCGCAACAGCTTTGAATATCACAGCAGTTTCTGAACATGCTAGTTCAATATGTGATACAAGCTACCTATACAACACTAAAGTTCTTCATGGAAGAAAGTAATCCCTCACTGCCAACTGATCTTCACCAAAAATAAATTGGTACTCCATTTAAAATAGGATGTTGTCTAACACTTAGAAAATATTCACAATTATCAATAAGAACTAGATGAGGCATATCAATATTACATCCAGTGATGCTCGCTTTGCTAAAAGTGTTTACACACATACACAGCAATTTTTTTTTGCATCATTTCATATAAAGTTCATGAGTCTTGAGAACAAAACATCAATATGTCAACTCATTGACCAGCTGGATAAAGAAAAGTCACAAAGCAAGTAAAATGACTGTTAAATTATCCACATTTCAAAATTCCATCTCAAAATCCCCTTAGTCAAGAGCTGGGGTATTGTTAATTCATGCATGCCTCCTGTTTAACGCTACTTTAAAAAAAGCATATAAACCAAACAATGAATTTCAACCAGTCAGCCAGCCCAGCCAACTGTAGAATATACTGTTATACTACGTATAACTGAACTCCCATTTTACCATAAAATAAACTCCAGCTATTTAAACAGGTTAGTAATTTCAACTGAACAATCTCATTCTGCAGTTTCTCTAACCCAAGACAGATTTTTTGATACGTTTTTCTCTGGTTTTGGATCCTGGAAATTTTCAGCAAATCTCTCTCTTGCTTTTTCCCAGTTCCTCTTGTTCTTTGTGTTGACCATTTGAACGTTTTCCGCTGAGATGGGAATACTTGCACCCAGGCCTGCTTGTTTTCTGTGAAGCTGTAGTGTGATCTGTCAGACAGTGGATTTTTAAAAATAATAATGCAATTTTATAACTTTAAAGAATTTCCGCTTTTTTAACACCTTGCAAGCCTGATGATAATTGCATCATGATAAAATCGGAAAACTATGCTTTCATAACATGGAATTAAAAGCATGTCTCACTGAGGCAAGCCATTAGTGCAACAGACCTAACAGATTATCATCCAGTTCAAATACTGCATCAAAGATAAGGTGTGCATCTAAATTATGAAAAAAACCCTGTCTTAACAACTTCTGGGAAAGCACCATGGGTTCCTAAGCAGTTTTGTTAATTGCTGAACTGCACTTCTGGTTTGAAAATTCTCCCCAGGTATTTAACCAATAGCTCTATTTTCTGAGAGCTCAACTGCAACAAATCTATTCATGTCTCTCAAATCTATTTTCTTCACTACGAACACTCTTAGTCATAACAGCATGATGCAGAATTTGTCTAAGCTATGAAAAGTTAGCTGTCTTGGTTTTACCAAATTCATTACTATAGAAAAGCTACGCATAGTGAACATATTTTGAGTTCTTAGGGCATTGGGTATCTAGTACCAATGACTTTTCAGATCATTGCCACATTCCTGTGGAAACACAACAAAATATCACTTTTTAATTCTTGATCATTATCTCATTCTTGACATATTTAAATTGTCATCATACTTAAATTGTCATCATGGTCAGTATCCATTACAGCTAATTGTATAGTGTTTCCTCCTCCAGCCACTGTTTATGTTTACCCTGACTACTGTCGTCTTTCTATGATTGACTGTTGTTCAAATATGCATGAGCAAAACAAGTTCATTAGCATAATCCTCCGCCTACAAATCCATGAAGACTGCATTAATAGTAGAAAGCAACCCCCTAGTGCAATTGCACTAACTTTAGTGTACTTTCTGTGCTATGTGTACAGTGAATTAGACCTACCGGATCTTTCATTCCACTACCACTCTTTCCAAGTCCTTCACCTTTCTTCCATCCCATTTTCTCCAACATTTTATGACCTCTGTTGCTATCACTAATTTCACTTTAAAAACAAAAGTAAACACACCATTACTACAGGAAAAAACACCATTTTGCTTTTTCATTTGTAATATCTCTGAGAAACTGTCAAGTGCACAAACAATTACTTCTCCTACAGCCTAAACAATTAAAAAAAGATTTTACTTGGTGCAAAAGCATGACAGAGGGTTACACGGTGCAGATTTCTCTTGCTGGGAACTGGTTGCTATTGTCATACGGTGCTAAACTACAGAGATTTATGTTGGGAAATAATGTTTCCAGTATTTTAATAGTGACTGTAAAAATGTTATGTTAAACTGCATTTGGGTAGTGACCCTGTGATTCAAGGGCCAAAGACACTTCAGCAGTGGAAAAGGGAAGCAGGGTTTTTTCAACCCTCAACTTTGCTTCCATGTATGGGGGGGGGGGGGGGGGTCTACTGCTTCCCCTGGGTGCAGTGCAATGGGCAGCAGCAGGAGAGTGCATGCAGGAGTTAACTTGTGCAAGTGTAATCATTTGTTTATGCTCGACAGGCTCCAACCCCTTGTCTATATTCAAGTCTTGCTTTATCACACAGCTGTAGCGAGATCTTCAAACAAAAATGACGGCTGCTTTACTATTATTCTCCAAGTACAAAACTGCTGGAGATGTTATGTATTAAAATATTTTTACCTCAAGCAAGATACTTTAGAGAACTGGATATTTCCAGATAGCTGCACAGTAATTAAACTGAACTAATATTAATGCAATCTCATAGTTCTGATTTTTTAAGGTGCCCCATCCACAAAGTGTTAGGACAAATGAATTTTAAAAAACTGTTGCATTACTACAGCACCATGGCAAGCTGAGGCTTGCTGGGGTCATAAATTACGACAATCTGGCAACTGGTGATACCTTAATGACAACAGCCAGCAACGTGAAACACTTCTACCTGAGATCCCGGAGAGCTGCTGCCAGTCAGCGTAGACCAGGGGTCTGCAACCTGTGGCTCTCCAGATGTTCATGGACTACAATTCCCATCAGTCCCTGCCACCATGGCCAATTGGCCCCTGGCGTAGACAATACTGACTCTGATAGACCAATGATCTGACTCAGTATAAGGCAGCTTCACATCAGTCCTATTCAAATTACACTGGCTATTCATTTTGAAGAAGTTATTTAGATCAGTGCCTAAAAACATACTGTGTTCTGGGGTATTTGACAAATGAAGTAATAGCATTTGTGGCCTGAAGAAACGGGCATCTCCATGGTGAATAGTTGTACCTTGTATTTTGTGCTATGGTAAGACATAACTAGAGTACCTGATTTGGAATAACAGAGAAGCACAGAACAACCTACTTACACGTGTACAGAAGCTGGAGCGTCATCCCTATGAAAGGTTCCTTCGCTCCCAACCATCTCACGGCGCTTTCCTGCTCTGTCTTTGTACTTTCGATTTTTCACCACATTATCATTTTCATATTCTGCATTCTTTTCAAACACAAATCAGGAAAATATTTGTGTAAGCTTTCACTTTCTGAACAAGACATTTTCATTACACAAAGTTTTCAAAAATAGATACTGTGTTTCCCCGAAAATAAGCCCTATTCTGATTTTTCAGGATTTCTGGAGGATGCTTAAAATATAAGCCCTCCTTCAAAAATAAGCCCTAAAGGCAGTTGCAGATCACAATCGCAGACAATGCCCTGTGCTCCCTGTCGATCAGAATGCAGCTTGTGGTGAAGGAGGAAGCAGCAGGCTGCCAAGAGCCTGCCTTAATGACTTATGTACCGTATTTCCCTGAATATAAGTCCTGGTACCATATTTCCCCGAAAATAAGCCCTATCCCGAAAATAAGCCCTAATGCATCTTTTGTTGCAAAAATTAATATAAGACCCTCTCTTATTTTCAGGAAAACACTGTATAACAATTCACAGGATACTGGCTTGCCAAGCTGATTTTGAAAAGCAGCATATATGTGGAGGTGCCAGGGAGAAACAGCATGAGACACTGCAGCTTAAAACACTGGGCTGACATTTCTATGCAAGCGAATTGTCATTCGCTATAGATGTCAGGAAGCACTGACTACAAGAGTTCAATGAAATCCAGCATGTTCTATTAAATACTTTATTTGCACTTTATTCACCCAGATTCCACAACTATGTTGCAAAATGCAGCTTATAAATATTCAGAAGCCACAGATCCCAAGATTTAATCTTTTATCAGACCAGACGAAATACAACACACTGACCTGCAAACCATATTTGACACGTATTTGTTTTAATACTTTTCTTCTATTTAACTCCTTCTCTTCTTTTGTCAGTGCAGGGCCAACTGCCAAGAAATGGTTAGAACAACAACAACATAGATGGGAATTATTTTAGAAAAATACTCAGTTCACATTATAGCAAAGGTAATACTTTAATTTATTTATACACTTGAGCATTAAATATCTGTGTGTAATCAAAATCAAAAATAGAGCAGGAAGCCAATATGCTATAATGACTAGACTGCTGTTGTGTTTGGATATGAGAAGCTTAAAGTCTCCATCAACTGTGATACCCAGATACGCACATCACTAACTTGTAGATTAACTGACATTAACAGAATTGTTGAAAGATTGAAGTACCACTTGGAGATTCTGGAAGAAGGGCGTGAGCTGAGCTGCAGATTGCTCATAATTATACTGGTAAAATAATCAGCTGGGGGTATTATACTTCATAATGTAGTATTTTACTTGACAGCTCAAAAGTCTTCTCTACAACAATCCTGTTAGAGATCCCAGTGGAATAGAAAGATTATTATTCAAGCAAGGGGGAAAAAGGAATGTAACTAAGTGATATGGTGAAATTTGTTGACACGAATTAACAACAGCTGGCATCCCTATACAAGCCTATCCTAGTGACAAGCTGTTTGCTACTTCAAATTAATTGTCTTAATGTAACTGCAGCCCAATTTCAGACAGCTATTTTCATTTTAAGTCCTAATAGCCATATATTAGGACCTATATTAGGCCTTGGGTCTCCAACCCCCTCGATACCTCCTCTAGAAGCTACCGATCTGAGGTGGGGGAGGATAGGTGGGTGGGTAATAGTCTGTAAGTTGGTTTTATGGTGTTTTTGTTATTATTTTATATGAGGCTATTTGATGTGCTTTTATTGTTGTTTTAATTTTGTAAGCTGCCCTGAGACCACTGTATAGAATGGGGTATAAGTTTCAAAAATAATCCTAAACAATAAAGCATTAAGTAATTGAATGTTGTGACAATGAACCCTCCCCCAACATGGCCAACATTTGATTCCCCCTTGCTCGCAGAACAGCAGGGCCTTGGCACCACTGCTCTGCGGGCCCTCAAAAGCCCTCCTGCATTCCCCCCACCCCCAACAGCCAGCCCAAGCCATGAAACAGCAGCTCTATGGCCCAGCAAACCTCTCCCGCCTCCTCACCCCACCCCAAACAACCAGGCCAGACCACAGAGCACCTGCTCTGAGGCTTCTCATTTAAAACTGAGAGTGAAACAAACTGGGGGGGGGGGGCGCTTAAGAGTAGGGCTCTTGGCATTCCCTCCCCATTTGCCCTTTCATCATTCTTCATGCAGTTTTCCACCAGATTCCTCCCCATAATGCAAAGATGGGGAGGTTCAGCAAGGTGCCACTTCTCATGTGTCAAATGTCCTCTGAAAGTGATTTGGTGCACATACAGTGTGCACCAAATCACTAGAGCAAACATGGTGTGAAACAGTGTGTAGGACACCAGCTATTACTTTTCATGCAAAAATGTAATATCACAAGGGCTTGGGGTCTGCTCTCATTGTCATAGGGAGGAGGGAAGGGGAGTACTGGGAGAAGCAACATTCTTAGACCAAAGCCTCGACCACTCTCAAGTGTTTCTTTTTGTGAAATGGCATGCCTATGTGTTAGGAAGGCCATTCTGCAGAATGTGTAAAAGTTATTAATTTTTTAAATTAACGGAATAGAGTTTATTGTATTGTTTTCTAAATGTTGTAATACAGTTTTTTACATTATTTATGGTATGCCAGATTATTTTTTTCTGCACTGTTTTTTGGACTATAAAGTAAATAAACAAATCCCTCCTTTCTTTGCTTGTACTCTCTTGGCTGGGGCAACCGAAAACTAGGACAGGTCTCACTCTACGCTCTGTGATTACTAATTAGCAACCTCTAATTACATATGTGTTCACAACAGATATTTAATTGCAAATGGAGCAATAAAAATTGTAATTTAATTCTACAGAAATAACATCATGAAGTCTGAAAGCTCTAATGCCTTAGATTTAGATAGCTAACACAGAAGCACACGACTTTGAACAAAAGGTTCTTCATTTTTGTCTTGTTAAAAGCTGCCCCAAACTTCAATACTGCAGAATTAACATTCAAAAACTAAACATTCTTCAGAAACTTTCATTACTAAATCTTGCATATTTGCTTTAAGGTTCCTTAAATGTAGGTTTACTGCAGTATTCCCTAACATCAATCTATTTTTCTTGCAAAGTGCCAATGTTGTTTTCATAACCAACAATTTTTACTCACTGGAAGATTCACTTTTTTGATCAAGGCGAAGGTGGGCTCTGACTTGCCCTGGTTCACATCCATCACAGGTTTCACTACCAGGGTGTATATGAAAGGATAGTACAGTTTCTCCAATCTTGACTTCATCACCATGTTCCAGAACATAAGGATCACTTTTTGCTTTTGGCTACAGCAAACAAAGACATTTTAAAAGTTAAACTAAAGGTAAATACTGATAAGATATGCCTGAACATCATCTTTGGGGAAAGATCAATAAATATCCAGCAAAAGAGGCTACACAGGGAATAAAGAGAAAGATGTTCGGACAGGGGAACGTGGATTTCTGGTGGTCAACAATGGGAAGGCTAGGCAATAGTAATTTTGATTGCAGTGCTCACCTCCAGTATTTGATTTCCATTAAGCACAGTTCCATTCTGACTGCCTTGATCCACAAGAACATAATTCTGCAATTCGTGATCGAAGTACACTTCTGCATGAAACTAATCAGAAAATAAAGTTAATATAAAATATGTTCCTCTTATTAACACTGCCAAAAAAAAGAATTCTGATAATTTTTAAACACAGCAACTCAATAATTCCTCAGATCACAGTACAAATGTCAAATAATTACCTTACTAACTCCAGCTTCTGGAATTTGTAGTGTGTGTTCCATATCCTTTTCTCTGTAAAGGCACGCAAGAATTAATGGGCATAGGAAGAAATACTATGAGAGACTTAAGACATAATTGGGAGAATGAAGGCTATCTGGATGTGCAGAGTAAAGTTTAGGCATACATATACTATCAGTTCAAACCAATAGCTACAGAGTTCTCAGTCAAGAGAATTAATCTTCTATAGATGGAACAGGAATTTCTGATGAAGCACTCTCAGTACTTTGAAAAATAAAATTTTCAGGGATTTTTATAAAAACAATATTCAAACCTGAATTGTAAATATAGCTGTATCATGTGATCATTTAAAATGGACTGATCTAGATCAAATATGTGTCTCCAGCAATACTGTTCAGTCCAATATAACCTGTCCATTATCACCGCCTGCTCAACCAGCACTACATCTATCAATTTAGGGTTTAGTTTCAATTTGTTCCCTCTTAGTCAATTAACCACAGCAGCCAGGCAGTTATTTCAGCAGCTTTACTACATCAACAGGAGATTGGGATAAAGATATATAGACCCGAGTATCATCACATATTGATAGCAATCAACTCCAACGATAAAAATGATGTGTCCTACAGGCTTAAAATAGAAACAGAAAAGCATGGGGGATAAAAAATTTGTCCTGAGGAATTTTCAAGATAGGTCTCATACTTTTACAGTACAGAATCAATTTCTAAACATTAGGAGCCATAAAGTATGTTGCCTTTATTCAGAATCTGTTCCTCAACACCACCTTTACTTCAAGCCACTGTAATCCTTTGGAACAAATAGTTCAGTGGTCTGTTCTGGATAAACTACTTTCTATTGGAGAGTCTAATATATCTTGTACATATATTCTGCTGTATTTTTGAATTCTTCCTGGATTTGTTAGGTAAAGATTGTTAAATTTTTCAAACCCCTTTAAGACAAACAGGTCTCACCAGCTAATTTTTTCCAATCAAAATGTGTATCAGGCCCACTAAAGTTATGGACCTCTTGAGCTAAAGTTGTTAGAAGACACTGAAGTAAAATGAGCACACTAGGTACACAAGGGCAGACAACAACCATAGTTGCAAATGAGAGCACAGATTTCTGTTACCTTCCAATGGTGGCAGGTTTGACAGCTGTGATGATATACAGAGATCCCATCTGCAGAACTGGTGATCTAATTACAATCACTCTAATACAAGGCGGCCAGATCTTGTCTCCATCTAAACTCATAAAAATAAGCATTAGAAAAAAGAATATCAGCCTCTTTTAACACTTTCAATTTTCAAACTTATCAGGTACTATGTAACTACTACATCGGTTCAACTAAATCAGTGGTTCCCAAACTTTTTCAGGCTGCTGACCCCTGGCTCCCAGGCCACATCCCTAATGTTCCTGCCCCACACATATGAACACACACCTCTTTCTTGATAGCCCATCTCCTGCAAATTCAAAACAACTTCTAACACTTCAAACACTTGTAGGTACTTCACAAATAAAACATGACCTAGTAAAAGTAAACCAATTTATTGAGCTGTTTTAGCAATATGAAAGGGTATGTTTGCATCTCACCTGCTATGCCTTCATGGTTTTAATGGGATGAGTGTGCTTGGTGCAGGGATATCAGCTTCTCAACATTGATTGCAAGGCACTAAGAAGAAGTCTTAGATCCCCACATTCAGCAATTTTCAATCAGTTTATGTTCTTGGAAAGAAGCTGGATGACTGCACTGAAGCCCCACTAAATGTGATGGTGGGAAGGCAATAGAGCACATCTTGACTTTGTCCCACAGGACAGGGTAGTGGTCGGGAAGGTCTTTTTGAGAGAACCTTGTAAACGGGGCACAGAATTGAGTAGTAAAGATGTCTTTGATGGCTTTTTGCCTTGGTTCCCTCCCCTGCACTCCCATAGCTACCAAAATCCCCACAACAAACTCTGAACATCAGATTTCTTGTTCTATTCAGAAGGAATGCCTTCTAAAGATAGAACACATTGCTCTCTCCAAGTCTTGATTTATTATTATTATTTATTATTTATTCGATTTGATAAACCGCCCTACCCCCAAAGGGCTTATTTACCTGTAAGAGCAGTTTCCCAACCTGTGGGTCAGGATCCAAAAAATGGGTTGCAAAGCTGCTGAAAGTGGGTCACAGGCCAGTCCCTTTCCCTTTCTTTTGCACTTTGGAAACCAAAAGCTGTCCCTGTAAACAGCACTTTCCATGTACTACATTAGCTGATGATCAAATGAAATATCCTGATCATCACTTGAATGAGTTTCTTAGAATCTTAGGGGGCATTAGAGGGAGCAGTGGAGCAGAAGAGGGTGGTCCAAGGCTGTAATATAACTTTATATGCAAAAGCTATAAAGTGACAGAATGCCACTTAGGATTCATGGTGGGAAAGGCATTTTTGGTGTGACATTAGTTTCTCAAAAGGACATGGTCAGCCATTGGAGAAGACAGAATGCTGAACTAGATGGATGCCAAGGTCATAGTTTGACTAGGACCCCGAAACACCTTGGGTGAGCCTTGGATGGATTATTATGCCAGGTAAATTTGGATTTGTGAGTCACAATACCGAAAAGGTTGGGATCTGTACAGTTGTTATAGGGAACAGTTAATTAAGTTTTACACAGATTGGACTGATCTTGGGAATATTGCAACTGTCCAGGGTGCTTTATTAGAAATGCAGCCACATTTCACACTGAGAAGAAAATATTGCTGCTCCAAAAGACCTGTCTCATATTCTGTAGGTTTCATTTGAACGTGTTTTCTGCGAATCATAGTATGCGCTCTCATGCAGTAACTGAAGCTTCAAGTTTTCTATATGATACAATAAACTTTGTACTAGCTAAAAATATGAGCTTAACTGGCTGGTCGCATCAGAGTACATTTTATGAGACCCACAGAAGGAACAGTAGCACTACCCAGTAAGTACCTATACATAAGAATAAACAAACACTTATATACACTTATCTCTAATATATACACTTATCTCTATTACATGCATACATATTTTCTAACACATCAGTCTCTGTAAGCAGTAGCAAACTCTATAAAATATTTTCATCCAACTACTTCGGCAAAAATATAATCCATATTTACTAGTAATAATATTGGGAGACTAGACATGGAAACAGCATATTGGAAAACTGTTACTATTTCCCAGAAGACACTGAATTTGAAGCCTTAACGAAGCATCCAGACAACATAGATTTCAGCTTTTCTCCTTGCCATTATCCCTTTTGGTTTGTTTCACAAACACTTAAGAATATTTCATAAAAAGCCAAAATTCACCTTCACTGTCAGTTTCTTCTGAATTCGCCGTTTCTTCGCTTGTTACTTCATCTTCACTAATATAGTCCTCCTGCTCAGAATCTGTGATTTCCCCTTCTTCTGGCTCACTCTCCGACTCCGTCTTGCTATCGTCCATAAAAAGACCAGTGCAATGTTTGACCTTCTTGGTAAGATTTAAACTGGTGCCATTTGTGGTACTTCGTTCTTTGGATGCTAGACTATTTCTTACACTATTGTCCACTTTAGCCTTTTTCACATTTGGAAATTCTTCCTCTTCCGAAGAGCTTAGCTCATTGGAGATGAAAAGGCAATGCAGAGTGCTGCATGATTTTTGATCATCTGTATCCTGGGGATGTACAGAAAAATCAAACTTGAGGAATTTCAACATTTTAAATTGGCTGGTTCCTTTTAATTAACCTGCAAACAAGCTAGTTTATTTAAAGGTTATATTATGTGGAACAGTGAAATGTTGATATCCATTCAAGTGAAACCATTCTAACTTAAGACATTATAGTTAAAATCTTTTTCAGTGCTCACAGATTTCAATCAGTTCACCGCAGATCTCCAAATCCCTCCACTGGTTTTTCAGGGATTATTTTCCCTTAAAATATTTCAAAAAGCAAAGGATGTCATTGATTCTACATGCATTTGCAGACTTCTGGGTTGCTGCTACTATTTGTTTTCTATACTACCAGGAATTCTTCTGTTCATAGCATCAATTGCTTCAGTCGTCCACAATTTCAAAGTTGTATCAAGAAAAATATGGAAAACTGCCAGGACATATCGGCCACCCTCAGGCTGGAGATATCACATACTAGCTTAGAACGATCTTTGAAGCTGAAGCCATTTGCAGTAATGAAGACCTGTCTAAATTAGGTAAAAGAGCTTCTAAATTGCCAATGTGTCACACTTCCCTGCAAAAAACAGACTTTTCCATCCACGGCAAGGCTCTTAGAAATAGGTGCATCTTTTTGGATCACAAGAGGTGATCTTGACAAGATAACAAATCTTGATTCTATAGAAAATTCCAATCTTAGAGCTCCAACTGGGTTGCCCAAGCAAATGGAATCTACTGAACACTCAGTCCCATCTAAACGACTGTTTAATATTTCAGAATAAAAATACTATCCTGGAACGTAACGGGCTGGTACAACAGATTGAAATATCTGGGGGTTAGATTACACCAAATGGATTTCCAAATAATTTTGCTTCAAGAATCCTGGGCTAGAGAAAATACAAATCTGACAGGCTTCACTTCTTTTGTGGTATATGCCCCTTCTACCTTCTTCAAAGGTCAGCCAAGCTCAGGTTCAACAGGCCTAGTATCGTCAGCACTAAACTGCATGAATATAACTGTCATTGCCTCCATCCACTTTGTGCAAAATTTAATGGAAAATACAACATACTTTACACTTAATAATTTTACTAATTGCAACTTAGCTTATTTTATTTATGCGCTGTGATGTCCTTACAATTTACTCTATGTAGATATGGTTACTCATCCTTTGAAACACTGATTATCACAGAATTGTAGTAAGATCAGAAACCAAACCATGTATGCTCCTTTGGTCAGTTGCTTCTTTGATGCACAAGCCTACTGATTTCAGATTCTTTGCTACTGAAAACTGGACTTCAAACCTTTTTCTAATTATGACGTGGAAAAACGCTTGCAACAGAGAGAGGCCTTTGGGATCTTTACATAAAGATCAATACATCCTAATGGTCTCAATGACAGACCTAGCAGCCTGTATTTAATAGGCATGTTTTTTCTTGTAGTGGACATACCTTATAATGTGACTCATTAGCTGGTTTTCAACAGGTAATTTTTGACAATAGAGTAAGCTTCCCTTTAATGTTTTCGGTCTTTTCCACAATCACTTAGTGTCTTAATGATTCAATCATTAAACCTGGCAAATTCAGGGTAGGTATGCCCATCCCTTCTTATTCTTTCCTAACCAACATTCTTGTTCATGCAGATGCACAAACTGACCTTTGGGTAAGAACCATAATGTAAGTTTGTTATCAGTTTTTTTTCTAACAATGTTGCTTTGTTATGTAACGGTCCCATTTAATTAGGCTGATGCTATGTTTATAATCATTACAGTGTCTTCTGAAGTTATACATTACCACATACTATAAATTTGCTTTTTATTGTCCCATATGTATATCTCTTATCTTGCATAATATGTTTAAATTGAATGGCTTTGCTCTGCTCACTTGGGTTAGAATTTAATATTTACCTACAGCTGTTTTATAAGATGCTTCCAAATTAATCAGTGCAAGGTCATTCATACATCAAAACAGCAACTCAGCCAGCATCCTATCTTTTGTTGTGTGCTTGTACACTTTAATAGAATTGCTATATTGAAGTTATATATGATATCTGCATTGAAATTGTTATTTGCTGTTTAAATTGTTATTGAAATAATTGTTGATAACTGTTCTTATCTGATGTCATTTTTTATTTTTGTACATGTTACGGTACAACCTTGTACTTATAATCTTTTGTATTTTCATTAAATTTAGAAACACCCTTTGTTCTACAGTTATTTTTTAGGCCTCTAGGTTAAAAAGAGTGCCATGTTTAACACTAAGCAATTTATCAGATATAGGGATTCCCAAAGTGGGGCAGTGGAAACATCAAGCTGGGTGTGAAGAGTTCATGGTGGGGAGTTTAGGGCGCCCCACCTTGCCCCGTTGGCGCTACGCCTCTGTTCAGTGCAGTCACCCCGCTTCTTTCCAAGCACAGAAATAGACTGAAAATTACTGAATAAGGGGATCTAAGATTTCTTAGTGCCTTATAGCCAATGCTGAGAAGCTGACAGCCTTGCAACCAAGCACATCCATCCCATTACAGATGGAGATATAAGGGGTCGGATGCCAACATACCCTTACACATAGCTAAAGCATCTCAATAAATTGGTTACTTTTACTAGGTCATGTTTTATTTCCAAAGTACATACAGGTGTTTATAGTGTTAGAAGTTTTCTGAATTTGCAATAGATGGGATTTCAAGAAAGAGGAATGTGTTCATGTATGTGGGGCAGGGGAACTAGGGATGCAGTCTGGGAGCCAAGGGCATAGCAGCCTGATAAAGTTTGGGAACCACGGATCTAATACAGCCAGATATTCTCCCTCAGCACAGCAACTGGCTGATAATTCTCTGAAGTACTGGTCAAAATAACCTCAACTAGTAAAGTGTTCCTATTACCCATTCCCAGCATCTAAGAAATGGAGTTCTGCATTTCTGCTCCCTAAGCGTAACAAGCCCTCATTAGACAACAGACATCTACTCTTGTTTGCTTTTTCAAAACTCATTGAAAACATGTTTGTTGGATTCATATTCTGCCACCTATCGATATCATCCATGTTAAATACAGTCCATTTTTTCCAGCAAATATTTTTCTAACACCAAAAAGGAGAAAGAAGTGCTCCTTATTCTCAGTTCAGAAAACTCATCTATAAACAATGGTTCCTTCTAAGCTTGAGATTTCTTCATATTTTTAAATGCACAAAACAAAAAGTCTATAACTTTTGATTTCCCCCTATGTGAATAGCAAGAAGCCCCCCATGGAAAAGGAGAGAATACAGATGATAACATGAGTGCACAGTTTGTGTAGTTCCTGGGGTTGGTTTGTTTGTTTTTTCAATTTATTCCTGAGAAAATATATGTCTAATTCTGTCCCAAAGGAGAAGTGCTGGACAGATGCAGACAGAGCATCCATCTAGATGCTCCCCCATTGCTTTTGCACAGGTGCAACAGGGGGAAAGAAAGAGAAGCAAGGGGGGAGGATAGGAAGGCCATTCCCACACTGCTCTCTGCTGTGGAAGGCATGAATTTGCATCCCTGTGTGAAAGTAGCCCTTATGGATACATTCAATTACCAGTGCTAAACTGTTAAGAAATATTAAGCCTAGTGTCTCCACAGCTCCTTTTCTGGAAGTTGTTGGGAAGTGCAAGAATTACTAAATTAATTACAACCAATGTTGCCTGTAAGCTGCATGCATGCCTGGCCATGCAACCACTATATTGGTGCTGTGCAGGTAAGGGGTTGCCCAGCAGGGTTGCCCAGCTCTTCTGAGTGGCCTAGTTCCATGCAGCGTTTTTAGACAACTTTTATTTAGGAGACAGGAATTTTAATTATAATCATTACACCTTCCTTACAATTAAGCTTCAAATATTTGATATCACAATTTCGTTAGCTATGTATCCATCCATCCTGCATGAGGACCTGAATTTTCTATATGACAAAACGAATAGGAAAACAGTGCATCCCTTGCAGTAGGATATAAAACACATAACTTTGTCCTGAAGCTGGAACCCAAAAAATACGGCATGATAAATGGAGCATTCTGAATTAAATGACTTTTTGACAATTTGAGATCTGATCTCAACTTCAGATTTTTTGTTTTGATGCTGTACGGGGGGGGGGGGGGGGGGGGGAACTATCAAAGAAGTTCTGAGAGACGGACCTGTACAACTATTTGCCCAGGCATGCTGCCATTTGCCCATTCCCCTCAGTAGGAAGGAAAGTGGCAAGCTTGGTGTGTGCTGCCGCTTTGCTGCCAGATTGTCTTAACACAGCTTCCTTTCTTCCACTACTACTGTTTCTAATGGAATGCTTAGGTGGGATCAGAAAGAAAGTTTCACAAAAAAGTGTGCTGAACTCCATTTGGAAAAAAGCAACAATACAAAATGTGTACAGCCAAAGAAAAATGAGCAAAACAATTCAAAGAATAGGAGACCTAGCCCATATATTTTCAAGGCTGGGCTAAACTGTTCTTAAGTCACAACAAACATCTAAATTAGAAACATTATGTCACAACCTCAAATTGGTTCTTGCTATGTCACTTAATTTCAAGTTGCTCTCTGGACCAGATTTAAATATCCCCTAATGATTTTTGTGTCATAACTCTACCTTTACCAGCAGCTGCCAATCCAGAAGATGAAATCTTCAGATTAGCCATGGTTTCTGTCAATTGATGTACCTAAAGATGAACAGCAGCAAACAGTAAACTATACAGTGTCAAAATGAAGATTTGTATCAAGAGTGCTATGGAAACATTCTGCTTCAAATCAGATTGCTTCCAAATACTAAGACTATATTTTCTAATAACTGTAAAAGCAATCAAAATTTTCTTGTATATTTCTTGAATATAAAAGTACACTGCCAGAGTCAGTGATTTTCTTTTCACCATGTTATGAATGCTGTGCAGTAGTTTCTAAGGTTAAGAGTCCCAGTTCCAACAAAGAACCACAAAGGCATCCTCCTATCACAGCAAAGAAGCAGTAACAGACAATCATTGTTCCCTACTTTTGGATCATGTTGGCAACACCACGGAGGAGGCAGCGGGCTGAACTACTTTTGTGACAACCTAAAGGACACTTTGGCTTAGAAGGTGGGGTAGAGGGGGTTTGGTCTTTTCATTTTCTAGAAACTGCATCAGTATTATGCAGTATTAAAAGACTGTAGCAAACAATACATGTCTGGGTTTAGAAACTTTGCATAAAGAAATTACTTTTATAACAGTCTTATATGGGGAATCGCAGGATGCCTTCAATGTTACAACAGCCATAGGACATATTGTTTCAATGGCTATCATGTGAATGACCTAATCAGCTCACAACATGAAAGGCTTACCTTGGCCATACACAAAAAGGCTTCCCCACATCCTGGCCCAGCACCTCTCCTTCATTTACTGAAGAGCTGAGAAGCCTGAAGATCACTAGGAAGATAACTAGAACATAGACTGAAGGTCTTTGCTACTGCAATGAAGAAAGCTTCCATTTCACTCCAATGTATTAGTAGTAGTAGTATTCTGTGGGACACAGTGACAGACGGGGTGGCCCTGCCCCTGAAGGGAAAATCAGCCACTCAGATGAGCCCATAGGAAGTGCTGCTCCAGCATCCAATCACCTTTGAGAAGAGGAATGAAATGTTGGAGGGAACACAGGAAGAGAGGAGGTTGAGTTCTGCCTGAACTCTCTCTGAGTTGAGAGAGAAAACAGAGTTCTCAACTCTCGCTGAGTTGAGAGAGAAAACAGTGACAGCTCAGGTCTGGCTCAGGAAAAAAAGCAGAGGGAAGGAAGCTCTGTCTGGTAGTGAGAAAGAGTGTTTGAGAGTGCTTGATTGTTAGACCTGTCTCTGATGATGAGCAGACCTTGTACAGTTTAGTCCGACTTTGGAGAAAGGGCAGGCTGGTATGGGTGAAATCCTGTGAGTGAGAGAAGATCCAACCTAAAAGCTAGTCAATAAATCAATAAAAGTGTGCTTGAAATCATCATGGAAAAGTCTAAGTATCCACTATCAATCAACATCCACTATCAATCAAAATCTTGCTTTTTTAAAATGTGAGACACACAAGCTGTGTTGATTCAATTCCGTTCTTTCCGATAATTCTGCTGAGTACGAACAAAACCATCTACACAGCCGCTTTATCTATAACTAAAGAATGTTCAAATCATGCTAAGATCAGCCTAACAACTTTTGGGCATAAAAAGCTGTTACTCCATGTGCTAGAATTGAAGTGTCTCCTGCCCCTGCCCACAACACAAAACTGGCAGCTCCTGAAGGATAAGGAAGAGGTCATCAGGCAAGTACCCATTTCTGAAGAGCTACCCACATCAACTAACCAGTGGCAGCTGGGAGGAGTGTGCAAGGACTGGGAAGGCTTCTGATGTCTCACATATGGCTGTGAGAGTACAGGGCACATGTGCAGATTGCTGAGCCTTCTTGAAATCAAACTGGAGGTGTTAGAGGAGAATGTGACTGGCCACCCACTCCAAACAACACAGGACAGGTACTGGTAGAAGGAAGAGCATGGCAACATGTTCAAATCCGCTCCCCTTCTGGTCTGAAGGAACTGCAGTGGGAGTCATGATGGATCTACATCCTGGAAAGTGAAGCCCAGAGCTGAAATGTGGTTTCAAACATTCCCTATAAAATAAACAAATACCTGACTACACTCCAAGATACATGAGAGTAAATGTGGAGGATAAGGTGGTTAAGCACCATTATGTATCTATATGTGCACACAGACTTGTCTTTTCTACCACCATTCCACTGATTTTTGCTTGAATTGAAGCCATACAGCTTTTGCTATTGCAGTGGGAATACTGCTCAAATGCAAAAGTGCACTCTTGTTAAAACATGAAAGACAAAAGGAAGAAAATAAGACTTTTTAGTATACATGCAAAACCAGCAAGGAAGAAGTACTAACAAGCATACAACAAATCAGTTTTGCTAATTCACATTATCCATAATGATCAAACTTGGACTGCTTTTCTACACATTTTAAATCAATATCTGTCCTACAATCTACCAAGTACCTCATGCAACGCAGGCCAGTTCCAACTTTTTCTTAGCTCCCATTAAGCTCATTGATACTTAAATTCAAACCATTTACTAATACAGGGCAGATAACTCTTAACAATCTATATTATTTAAGTGAGAAAAACGCAGAGCAGGAATAACAGCAAAGTGCCCACAGAAGAAGACAATTGTGAATTCGAACAAAATTAAGTGGGATATAGTCTACAAACAAAGTAGAACGAAAATCTCAAAGTAAAATTCAGACTGGAAAAAGAGTTTCTCCGCTCCCCTTCTGGTCTGGCATTAAGCAAACCCCACAAATATAATTATTATGCAGCTCACATACATTGCCAAGTCAACTAGTTCTAAGATGCAGTGGACCTTAACGCCTACAAGAAAAAGGGAAAGAAAACTGTTTGCTGACCCCAATCTGCCTTGAGACACCAGAAGATAAGTCGCAAAGTATCCTTCATAGTTTTATCCAGACTTTTTTGAAATCAGCTGTGCTAACAATTGCTCTTGAGGAATTATTTTAGAACTCTCTCTCTCTAGCAGTTAAAAAGGTTTCCTTAATTTCCAGCCTGGCATTCATTAAGGGTTGATTTGTAACTATTTGTTCTTGCATTCACAGTATTTGCCTATCTACCAGTCTCTTTTTCCCCCTACTGCCATACCTATCTCATAAAGCTACTGCCTTAAACAGGTTGTTGTGTTAAAACAGTGCAATTGAGTAAACACCAGCATTTTCACTATTAATGTTTAAAAACAATTTAGTTTACCATATGTAAACTTGTGTGCCCTAAGCTAACCGAAGTTTTCAAAAATTCAGATACTAATTTTTATATAATTTGCTACAGACAACATTATAATTTACTAAATAGTCATTTGTTTAGAAAGTACCTTGTGTTCACTTGCCTTTGGCCGCTCAGCATCTCTCCTCTTCTTCTTACTTTTCTTGTCTTTGGTCTGCTGCTGTGCAGCTGAAGTTCCATAAGACTGTAGATCAACCCGTGAATGGAACTGATAGCGACCACTTTCAACATCACAATAATAATAAATTCCAGTAGTTGGATCATAATAGAGTTGGGTTTCCTTTTAATAGAAAAAAAAGCTTTAATTCAAGAGGAACTGTGTATGAAATACCAAGTTCAAAATGAAAAGCATGTGTATATTTATAGTATTAAAATAGAACACATGATGATATTATGCAATACTATACTTATATTTTATGCATTTCTGAATTTCTAAACTTTTTATAGTGTTATCTGTAGTCTTCGTATGTTGTCTGCAGTATCTGCAAAACTCCCAAAAATTGCTGACCCACAAAACCACAATGGATAAAGTAGAGATGTGAAAGGGATAACTGTATAACCTCGCAGCATCTAGGTCACCAGCCTACAATCAAGACACTGTAATTCCTGCCAAACATACTGAACGTTGTACATTCTATGACATGTTTTTGTTCTGCATTGTAAAACTAAGAGTTAATGTAGTTAGCAGATGTTATGTTTTCTGGTTGTTGACTTAGTTGCTCTTACTACTGCCTTATCTGTAAGCTTGTATCTTGTTTTACACACAACCCCATCCAGAATGCAGAGGCAAAAGGGCTTAAGGGTGCAATGCCCTCCCCAGGGCACTTAGCCCTGCAGAGGAGGCAGATGTGCTGGCAGTTGCCTGCCCCTCAGCCTGTCACCACAAAACCAGGATGTCCTAGCTGCGGTGGGGCTGTATTGGTGTCCCAATCAGACACCAGCTGGGGTGGGGGTGGGGAGCCTGGAGCATTCCCAGGGGCAGAGTCAATATTAGCCAGCTCCCACCTGGGGTTTAGGGCCCAGAGTGTGGCACCCCAGCCCTTGGTCTTGTAATCCCTACGGAGGGGGCCTTTTTTTTTCACTTTTTGCTCCCAGCGCTGCAGGAAAGCCTTCTTGGAGATGGTGGGGTGCTGCTGCAATGGCACTGCATGCCACCACCATGGCCTTTAGATGGGGCTGCCTCACTGTTATTAAGCATTTTGTAAATGGAGAAGTTACTAACAAACACTTTAAATACATGAAACAAGTAAGGCATTCTCATCTTTAAAAAGGTAAATAGTAAACATGATTGGGTATACACAATTTTCAGAATTTCAGAGTATCAAATTAATCAAATGTTAGTACAGCACATGTGCAATAAATAATCAAATTTTACATCTAGTCAACTGATCATTTGCTTTGGTAATATACAAGAATTTATACATGCGCAGGTTCAGAAAACTGCCATAAATGAGTATCATCAATATATTACATTTCTTGTATGGCCCACAATGCATTTGTTATATGTGAACAAAATATATTTACCGAGTTATAATAAAATCCAGTGCTGTGGTCATAATATAATCCAGTGCCTTCGTCATATGTAAATCCTGTTTGTGAAACAGCAGCTTCTGCCGCAGCCCTTAAACTTTCTGCAAGTGTACCTTCTGCTAATAAAGCATCTTCTGATTCCTAATATTAGAGACACATATAAGTGAAAATAATTACAGAGAATTTTCAGCACATCCATCTTATCATCTTAAGAGCCAGCGTGGTGTAGTGGTTAAGAGCAGGTGAATTCTAATCTGGAGAACTGGGTTTGATTCCCCACTTCTCTGCCTGAGTGGAAGAGGCTTATCTGGTGGACCAGATGTGTTTCCACACTCCTACATTCCTGCTGGGTGACCTTGGGCTAATCACACTTCTTTGGAACTCTCTCAGCCTCACCTACCTCACAAGGTTGCAGGGAGAGGAAGGGAAAAGTGCTTGTAAGCCACCTTGAGTCTCCTTACAGGAGAGAAAGGTGGGGTATAAATCCAAACTCTTCTTAATTTTGGACCTATTCACTGCAGTCTAATGAGATATCCCTGATATCATCTCATGTGATGATGCAGCTCAGAAATAATGATTTGTCAAGCTAGTAAGTTACTTGCTAATCTGGGATGATTCCAGGCCAGGTGGTGTGGGAGATGAAACACAAAGAACCACAAGTCTCTCATGACGTGATCAATAAACCTAAAAGGCCAGTATAAGTCTGGATTCCCAACTGCTGACATAGCACTGTGAATGGCCAGGAGGAATGCCAGTGGCAGGGATACTGGGACACTGGAACTGCATCTGGCACCACCTCCCAGTGCTGGGGTGGTGGGGCGGCAGCAGCAGCCACAAGCCAGTGGAAATGCCCCTAGAATAAGTGCCCTGGGAAGGGCAAATCCACCAGCGCAGCTGCGCATCAGTTCCACCAGCAGATTCACCCCACACCCTGGATGGGGCTCTTAAATACTAATTTAATGCTGCATTTTAATGGGGAAGGTTTATATTTTATCTTTTAGAGCCTGTATTATTTAACTTATTGAATTTTAACTTGATTTGCTATATTGTGCTCTACTTATGTTGTTCACCGCCCTGAGGCCTTAGGGGGAGGGCGGTCTATAAACCGAATAAATAAATAAATGAATGAATGAATGAATCAATCAATGAATGAATAAAGTACCAATAATCTAGGTGAATCAACATAGCTGTGTTTGCAGAAAAGGAAAAAAAATCACCCTATTCTACCATTCTTACTGCAGCTCCCCAAACCCACAGACCTGTTTTTTCACTTGGGTCCCCTGATCCCAGCAAACAACTGCACTGATGACAAGTCAGTTGAATGCCCCTGTATCCTTGGAAAAAGGAAAAGATACCAAACTCAACTCACCTGCACATCACAGGTTACATTATCCTGCATCTCATGTTCATTGTGCCTTGTGCCGTTAACAGCTGAATGATCACTTGATGGTAGCTGCTCCTTACAATTAGAGTTTGAACCGTCATTATCACTATTTGGCTGGTCCGGCACTTTAGATGAATCAGGCAGAAGCTCAGTACTGTTATAATAGCTATAATAGTAATAATCTGTTAAAGGCAAAAAGTTAAATTGTCAAAGCAGTTTAAAATCAAATTCGAAGTACATGAATTACTCCAAATATGTCTACATCTTTACACACATATAAGAAGTTTAATGACTTTTGTATTCTTCTTTACATATGCATTTAGCTTTTGGAAATAATTCAATAATTGCTTTCTTCAGAGTAACAACTAAACTCCAATAATTAAGTACTGCTGAATAATGATTTGCATAACCAAAAAACAAAACTGATCACTGCATCTGTCTCAAAGATGATATAATTTATGAGTCAAAATATCCCTGGTGTGATATTTTGACAACTGGCAAAGCAAGATACATTAAATGTCAGAAGCGTAAAAGAATACAAACTCTCAGTATAACATTATATGTCAGTCGATATGGGCCAAAACATCCACAAGGGGGGAAAGTAGCACAAAGGAATAAGTTCCTGTAAACCCACGAAAAAAACTCCAGGGGTGTAAAAATTACCCAGTTTTTTTTTAAAAAATGATGGCTTTAAAAATTCCCCAGACAAGAAAAGCAACGTCTCTGAATGAGCAGATATTAGGAGAGGAAATAGTTAGGTGATGTGATAGGTTACTAGAGGCAAACCATTCTGGCCCCTGTAAACATGGTGAAAAAACCATGGCAAGTCTGAGGAAGAAGCAGGTAAATAGCATATGGCTAACAGCCCAATCAGGACAGGAGTGAGTAACGGGTTTTGGGAGTGGCAGGGCCCCCCAGTGGTGTGTTTGCTCACCCTGCCAGTGTTAACAGAACCTACACTGGCAGAGAGAGGCCCTACACAGCTCTACAATGCCCAAACCAAGAAGGACCCACCACCCTGAAGCTACGCAGGCATAGGAGAGCACACCGGTGCAGTGGGCGGCAGGGGGGCCTATTTTAGTTGGCTTCCACCAGGGTTTCATTTTGGGAATATCCCCCTCCCCAGTTACACCACCAGAAAATGTGGCATAAATCCTTGTTATTTGGGTGGCAGGAGCATTCTCCTTTCCACAGCCCCCCAAAACCCCTTTGGAGGATATGTTGTACTGCCTTCATCACACTGTTCCCATCTGTCATGGAGCTGTCCCCCCCCCCCCCGCCATAGATTGGGTTGTAAGGGTAGCAAAAATATGCAATTAGAAAAGGAACACATGCCAGTTTCTTCCCTTTCTCTAAAGCCATGGTGGCAAATCTATGGCACTCCAGATGTTCATGGACTACAATTCCCATCAACCCCTGCCAGCATGGTAGCTAGAAGGAACAATTAGAATTGACTAAGTTTTCCTTTCTAAGCACTTGTTACCCTGAACCAAGCAAAAAGCAAGCTCAGAAAAATAAAATTTTAGCAATTATATCTTTGACAGAGAAGCAAAGAAGAATCAGTAAAACTTTTACTTAGTCGACCATGTAATTTGTATTTAACAGCAATATTACAAACATTTTAAGTAATACAGAATCAGTGATGTCCAGTGGCTAAAGAGATGGAGATACCAGGGTGACTGGGGTTCAATACCCAATTTGTTATAAAGCTCACTGGGTGACCTTGGGCTGCTCACTCTCTCTTAGCCTAAATTAACTCGCAAGCTTGTTGTCAGGACAAAATGAAGGAAGAGAAAGTAATTCTGTGCCTGTTGGATGAAAAACTGAATAAAATGTTAGTGCAGATTGTAACATTTTTCTACCTCCCAATACAAAAGGTTTTTTAAAAATTGAGAATGCTATCCATAGGGTTTTGATAAATTAGTAAATTATGATGACTCTATTAGCTACCTGCATGTGACCATGCCCCATCATTTTCAGTTTGCACTTCTACAGTGGACGTTGACTTCTCGCTTGTTTTTTTATCATTGCTGTCCTTACTGTGTACTTCAATCTACAAAACAAAACAATGCCATATGAAATCCATGAACACCATTACAGTTGGTTCTCTTATCTTCCTTAAAATATTAATCCAGGTCTACACATCTAGTCGGTTTTAATTTACCTGAGGGGTTGACTTCCCCCATTTCACTTTCACAACAACTCTGTGAGGGAGACTGGACAAAGTATTTGAGGCACTAATAACAGAGGGCACCTTGGAATGAACTTTGTCTTCACAATTACCATGATCTCCCACATGATTATAATTTATGTTAAAGGTTTCAACCATCATGCCTCACTTAATAGTAAGCAGTCATTAGGAAAAGCGGAAGAAGAGAAGGGGCAGGTGATACTAATGGCGAGGATGGTACTAAGCGTACACTTGAATGAAAGTGTGACAGTCTGCAAATAAGTGATGTTCAAAACAAAGTGCACACAGGACCTCCTAGAAACAGCACTCTGATTGGGTAAGTTGACATGTGCTTTGATTGGTGGAGCAACCAGCTCACTAACAGGAGGAGGAATCTGATCTGAAATATGGCGTGTGTCAGTGTATCCTGGGAGGAGAAATGCTAAGACAAAAGAACTGGAACTTTATTTATTGGTCAATGTAGAGTAGGAATAGTAGAGAGAGACTTTCCACAGTGACCATAAATAAAGGGTGGGGAAAATATATACCCTGCTTCCCCGTCTTCAGGTCTTATGTTAATTTTTGCTCCAAAAGATGTGTAAGGGCTTATTTTCAGGGGATGACTTATTTTTTCCCATGATTTTGCGCCCCCCACGTGACCAGATCAGCTGCGCCAGGGAATCTGTAACTAGGGCTTATTTCTGGAATAGGGCTTATTTTCAGGGAAACGGTATCTTCGGGAAGATAGCAGAAGAGTTCCTAAGCCAGTTACAAAGGGAATTATACTCAAAAGAGGATTCCCTGTCTGGTATGTTAGTGATCTGCTTAAGTTACCTTGCAAGAGAGACAAGTTGTGTGTACTAAGTGAAAGGGTACCAGACTGTTAGAATCCAAAATCCTTTTGAATCCATAAGTCAGTAACATCTCAAAGATAAAACTGTACCTTGATAAGAAATAGAACATCTAAGCAACTGAGAATCCTAGAAAGCTTGATAAAATCCCATGTAACAGAAACCTAAGATCATCATATACAGCTTACTCCTGCCTGATTTCCATCTGATTATTTTCTTCATAAGTCTAGCTTTGTTTGTTCAACAATGTCCCCTTTTGATTTGTTTGAACCTGCCTCATTCTCCAGTGCCATTTTTAAGGGGTCTGGCTTGAAAAGAAAAAGGCATTCTACACCTTCGCATGGGACAATATTAGAACTACAGTTTGAACCCATCACACACTACCAGATAGGCCACTCGGTTCCAAAGGACCCAAAAGAAAAAAGGCAGGAAAATATGTCACAAAGGGATAATAAGCTGTAGAGTGGCAATGTGGTCGCCGTAGGAAGATTGCAGGAAGAGTTCAGAATGACTAACCAACGGCGGGATGAAGTGAAATAAGCACTTACAGTGTGTTCCTCTGCAATGCCAGCCCAATCTAGTTTGGGCTGGAATTACACATGGGATGACTTAAGAACATAAGAACTAGCCTGCTGGATCAGACCAGAGTCCATCTAGTCCAGCACTCTGCTACTCGCAGTGGCCCACCAGGTGCCTTTGGGAGCTCACATGCAGGATGTGAAAGCAATGGCCTTCTGCTGCTCCTGCGCACCTGGTCTGCTAAGGCATTTGCAATCTGAGATCAAGGAGGATCAAGATTGGTAGCCATAGATTGACTTCTCCTCCATAAATCTGTCCAAGCCCTTTTTAAAGCTATCCAGGTTAGTGGCCATCACCACCTCCTGTGGCAGCATATTCCAAACACCAAGCACACATTGTGTGAAGAAGTGTTTCCTTTGATTAGTCCTAATTCTTCCCCCCAGCATTTTCAATGAATGCCCCCTGGTTTTAGTATTGTGAGAAAGAGAGAAAAAATTCTCTCTGTCAACATTTTCTACCACATGCACAATTTTATAGACTTCAATCATATCCCCCCTCAGACGTCTCCTCTCCAAACTAAAGAGTCCCAAAAGCTGCAGCCTCTCCTCATAAGGAAGGTGCCCCAATCCTTCAATCATCCTCGTTGCCCTTCTCTGTACTTTTTCTATCTCTTTGATATCCTTTTTGAGATGTGGCGACCAGAACTGAACACGGTACTCCAAGTGCGGTCGCACCACTGCTTTATATAAGGGCATGACAATCCTTGCAGTTTTATTATCAACTCCTTTCCTAATTATCCCCAGCATAGTTTGCCTTTTTCACAGCTGCCATGCATTGAGTTGACATTCCCATGGAACTATCAACTAAGACGCCCAAATCCCTTTCCTGGTCTGTGACTGATAGCACTGACCCTTGTAGCGTGTATGTGAAGTTTGGATTCTTTGCCCCTATGTGCATCACTACATTTTGCTACATTGAACTGCATTTGCCATTTCTTAGCCCAATCTAATTTATTAGATTGGTCTGTGACTGATAGCACTGACCCTTGTAGCGTGTATGTGAAGTTTGGATTCTTTGCCCCTATGTGCATCACTACATTTTGCTACATTGAACTGCATTTGCCATTTCTTAGCCTCATCTAATTTATTAAGGTCCGCTTGGAGCTCTTCGCAATCCTTTGTGGTTCTCACCACCCTACATAATTTGGTATCATCTGCAAACTTGGCCACCACGCTACCCGCCCCTACTTCCAGGTCATTTATGAATAAGTTAAAGAGCACTGGTCCCAATACGGATCCTTGGGGGACACCACTCCGTACATCTCTCCATTGTGAGAATTTCCCATTTACACCCACCCTTTGTTTCCTGTTCCTCAACCAGTTTTTAATCCATAGGAGGACTTCCCCTCTTATTCCTTCATTGCTGAGTTTTCTCAACAGTCTTTGGTGAGGAACTTTGTCAAAAGCCTTTTGGAAATCCAAGTAGACAATGTCCACTGGTTCCCCCTTATCCACATGCCTGTTTACACCCTCAAAGAACTCTAGTAAGTTTGTAAGACAGGATTTGCCTCTGCAAAAGCCATGCTCACTCTTTCTCAGCAGGTCTTGCTTTTCTACATGTTTTATAATTTTATCTTTAATGATAGATTCTACTAATTTACCAGGAACAGATGTCAAACTGACTGGCCTGTAATTTCCTGGGTCCCCCCTAGACCCTTTCTTAAAGATTGGTGTGACATTGGCCATCTTCCAGTCTTCAGGGACGGAGCCTGATTTCAGGGATAAGTTGCATATTAATGTGAGAACATCAGCAATTTCATGCTTGAGCTGTTTAAGAACTCTTGGATGAATGCAATCTGGGCCAGGGGATTTGGTAGCATTTAGTTTATCAATGGCTGCCAGAACTTTTTAAGTTGACCAAAAACCAAATCGTGAAAGATACGTTCAGCCAAACAAGGAATACACAAAAAGCAGGGATTTTTAATAGCTAAGCAACATTCAGAAACGCCACAGCACAGCATTTCCAGGGCAGGTGGGTGATTAAGTGACTGACAAAAGCAGCAACTGTTGCTTAAGACAGGAGACTGTTTATCCAAAACGGAAGCGGAAGCGAGGGGGGCCTCTGCAGCAGCTCCCCTGGGCGGCATGACCCACCCCCCCGGCCGCCGTTTGGGGCTCCCCTACCTCTCTCCGTAATTTGGCCAGGCTGGCCTGGGTTTTGAGGCGCAGCTTCTTCTCTCGCTCCAGGCGGCCCCGACAGGACTCCAACTCCACCTCCAGGGCAGCTACCTTTTCCCGCAAGGCCCCCACCTCGACGCAGGGCTCCGGGTGCTCCGTCATGCTTGCACTGCACCCCCACCCACCCCTTCCCGTTTCCTAGAGTGTGCGTTTATGTGGATTCCTCCCCCTTCCCCTCAGAAGCAAGCGCGAGACGGAGCCCAGCAACGGCAACAACCGCCGCTCCACAGCGCCCCTGACCGGCTCGCCCTGGCAGCCATAGCAGCGCCCGCGAGGACACAACAGAGCTTCC
This sequence comes from Sphaerodactylus townsendi, assembly GCF_021028975.2. Classification (NCBI taxonomy): domain Eukaryota; kingdom Metazoa; phylum Chordata; class Lepidosauria; order Squamata; family Sphaerodactylidae; genus Sphaerodactylus; species Sphaerodactylus townsendi. Next base: position 36,090,954 of record NC_059431.1, read on the forward strand.
GCTCCTCTTTTGCGGGTCAGAGCATCAGAAAACAGCCAAAAGTTTCTCTGGGCGTGGAATGAGTAGCACGTGACCCTTGCGGAAATGACGCCACAGGCCGGAAGCTCACTGAACAAAACTATACATAGGCCGGGATTTCCGGTAATAGGCGGGGAAAGATCACGTTGAACGGAAAGGTTGGGTCGGATCTTTTAGCGGGATGTTCGCCTTAGCCGGAAGGAAAATAATGTTCCTTCTACGTAGCTTGATGCTTTTTCGTTAGGATTGTATAGAATAGTAGGTAGATTTTTTTTTTAGATTCCCAGAATTATTATTCAAGATAGATTCTATACTTCACATCTGATTTGAACTGGCTAACTCTGGTTCAGGAAATTCGTAGAGATTGGTCGGAAGTGTTTGGTAAGGGCGGGAAGAGGCACACAGGCTCTCTGAAACTTGCATTTCTTTGTCGCCAGTTGTAATTCTGACATGAATAACCCCCATCTGATAACCAGACAAAGACATATTGTACTCTGAAGGTGCTTTAGCCAGCTCTTGGAGTGAGAGTCTGTGTTACTTTCTGTCCCTGCTGGAATCGAAATTGTTTGTCACACAACCCACCTTTGCCCCTTTACCTCCTCCAAGCCTCCATGGCTGTGTGGATTGAGCCATTTCTTAATTATTAAGAATTTCTTATGCCATATAGACTTGGCTCCTGCAATACTTGTCGATATAGACTATGCTCTTATAACAGACTCATTCACAATAATTAACTCTGGAGCACTGGATGGGCTGTCCAAAGGGCTTTCCCACTGCAGGGGAAGGCCAACCTCCCCCCACACCCCGCACTGCTAACAATCCCCCATAGGGGAATACGGAGATACACCATAATACACCCCGCACTGCTAACAATCCCCCATAGGGGAATACGGAGATACACCAGAGCCCCTAGGGGATGGGGCGGTCTAGAAATTTGAAAAATAAATAAATAAATAAATAAAAATTTGGCATATCTCCAAGGGCCCTTGCACCAGTACATGGAGGCTGGAAGGGCAGTGGAAGCTAACTAAGGTTCCCAGAATGCTCCCAGGCACTCTGGCACAGCTATTGTGCACCAGCAAGTCTGGGTGAGAACAGTGGCTTTTGGGTTGAATGCTGCAGAGCCACATGGCACCCACCTGGCCACGTAAGTAGCCCCTCTGCTGGTGCATTTTTGTCTCTCACGCCAGCAGGATGGGCAACCCACACTGGCACAGGGCTGTGCCAGCTCCAGAGAGGGTTTCAGCCTCTCTTTGGATTGGACTTCCCCTTGAAAACTAGAAGAAAGCTAGAATTGTAGAGGATTATAAAAGTGTCATAGGTCACATAGATCAAAGCAAGGAAGAAAAATGCTAACTTTCTTATTTTATAAAAAGGAAATTATGTCAGTAGAAATTCTGTCCCACTGACATTTTCTACCTCAGGAATCTATTTTTTAACTGGATGTGACAATAGGTGAAACAAGTGGGTTTTTTCTATGTGTATGCTGGAAACAACATTTATTGAATTTTTAAGCACACAGTCATCAAAATCACAGGTACTTAATTTTCTTTTAAATTGAAGGATAGTAAATCCAAGAAAAAGAACTAACATTTTCTTTAAAATATGAACAACTGGTATCTTTCATTTAAGAAGTTTAGACCAAGGTAAAGAATGACAATACTGAATATAAATATGATAACAAATAATTAATCTGTTTTAAGGATTTTAGGCTAGATCTTAACAGCAGAGGAAACAGCGATCTTTGCTTCATTCCCTTCTTCCCCAGCAGACCCTTTCACCCTGAGAAAATGAATTCCAGGGGATGTGGAATATGCATGGATTAATAGCCATAGAGTTGAGGGCAGCAGTGGGGAATGAGAAAGGGAGCAAAACTGAACTCCTATAATCAGTACAGCTTCAGTGATGGAAGAGGCAGGTTGCCCTCCAACCTTCATGGATATTCATATGAATCCCATGACCCCAGAAATCTTAAGTCCCAGGATCAGACAGGAATGCAGGAGCAGAGAAGAACACATCAAAGATCCAGATTCCTTCCAGTAGATGGCAGCAGTTAGGATCCAAGTAAAAAAAAAATTTCCCTAATTATGATTGGTCATCTGGATGGAGGCTATATCTCTGATAGTTTACCACTACCTGATGGGTCTAATCCCATGGTGGCGAACCTTTGGCACTCCAGATGTTATGGACTACAATTCCCATCAGCCCCTGCCAGCATGGCCAAATGGCCATGCTGGCAGGGGCTGGTGGGAATTGTAGTCCATAACATCTGGAGTGCCAAAGGTTCACCACCACGGGTCTAATCTATACACCATATGTAACGCTTGTGATTTTTTGCTAATAATTCTTGCCTTCAGGTGAAAAAGCTATGTGTAAACTATATTGAACACAGTTATTTAGTGCTAATTACTTTTCTCAGACACAGTGTAAACAACTTTTATCTTAATCAACTGGTAACAGTTGATATTTCACCAAGTTGTTAATGTATTTTAATAACTAGAGCTATTGTTCTAATGCATTTGAATAGTTTATTACAGAGTTTATTATAGTTCATTACAATGTTTATTATAGTTTATTATAAAGAAGTTGGTCACTGCCCTTGTTTAATTAATCTAATTTATAGAGGATTGTATGCCCAATAAAGAATAGAGAAATTGCTTGACATGATTAAATAAA